>NW_020838624.1:0-11516 GCF_003676395.1 Aethalodelphis obliquidens
GAAGAAGATATGACAATTATAAATATATATGCACCCAACATAGGAGCGCCTCAATACATAAGGCAAATGCTAAGAGCTATAAAAGAGGAAATTGACAGTAACACAATAATAGTGGGGGACTTTAACACCTCACTTACACCAAAGGACAGATCATCCAAAATGAAAATAAATAAGGAAACACAAGCTTTAAATGACACAATAGACCAGACAGATTTAATTGATATTTATAGGACGTTCCATCCAAAAACAGCAGATTACACTTTCTTCTCAAGTGCGCACAGAATATTCTCTAGGATAGATCACATCTTGGGTCACAAATCAAGCCTCAGTAAATTTAAGAAAATTGAAATCATATCAAGCATCTTTTCTGACCACAACACTATGAGATTAGAAATCAATTAAAGGGAAAGAAACATTAAAAATACAAACACATGGAGGCTAAACAATACGTTACTAAATAACCAAGAGATCACTGAAGAAATCAAACAGAAAATCAAAAAATACCTAGAGACAAATTACAATGAAAACACAATGATCCAAAACCTATGGGATGCAGCAAAAGCAGTTCTAACAGGGAAGTTTATAGCTATACAAGCTTACCTCAAGAAACAAGAAAAATCTCAAATAAACAATCTAACCTTACACCTAAAGGAACTAGAGAAAGAAGAACAAACAAAACCCAAAGTTAGCAGAAGGAAAGAAATCATAAAGATAAGAGCAGAAATAAATGAAATAGAAACAAAGAAAACAGTAGCAAAGATCAATAAAACTAAAAGCTGGTTCTTTGAGAAGATAAACAAAATTGATAAACCATTAGCCAGACTCATCAAGTAAAGAGGGAGGAGACTCAAATCAATAAAATTAGACATGAAAAAGAGAAGTTACAACAGACACCACAGAAATACAAAGCATCCTAAGAGACTACCACAAGCAACTCTATGCCAATAAAATGGACAACCTGGAAGAAACAGACAAATTCTTAGAAACGTATAACCTTCCAAGACTGAACCACGAAGAAATAGAAAATATGTACAGACCAATCACAAGTAATGAAATTGAAACTGTGATTAAAAATTTTCCCAGTCTTCCCTGGTGGCACAGTGGTTGAGAATCTGCCTGCCAATGCAGGGGACACGGGCTCAAGCCCTGGTCTGGGAAGATCCCACATACCACACAACTAGGCCTGTGAGCCACAACTACTGAGCCTGCATGTCTGGAGCCTGTGCTTCGCAACAAGAGAGGACGCGATAGTGAGAGGCCCACACATCGCAATGAAGAATGGCCCCCGCTTGCCGCAACTAGAGAAAGCCCTCGCATAGAAACAAAGACCCAACACAGCGAAAAATAAATAAGTAAATAAATAAATTTAACACTGAAACAAACAAACAAAAATCTTCCAACAAACTAAAGTCCAGGACGAGATGGCTTCACAGGTGAATTCTATCAAACATTTAGAGAAGAGCTAACTAACACCCATCCTTCTCAAACTCTCCCAAAAAACTGCAGAGGAAGGAACACTCCCAAACTCATTCTATGAGGCCACCATCACCCTGATACCCAAACCAGACAAAGATACTACAAAAAAAGAAAATTACAGACCAATATCACTGATGAATACAGAAGCAAAAATCCTCAACAAAATATTACAGACTCCAACAACACATTAAAAGAATCATACACCATGATCAAGTGGGATTTATCCCAGGGATGCAAGGATTCTTCAATATATGCAAATCAATCAATGTGATACACCATATTAACAAATTGAAGAAGAAAAACCATATGATATCTCATTAGATGCAGAAAAAGCTTTTGACAAAATTCAACACCCATTTATGATAAAAACTCTCCAGAATGTGGGCACAGAGGGAACCTACCTCAACATAATAAAGGCCATATACGACAAACCCACAGCAAACATCATTCTCAATAGTGAAAAACTGAAAGCATTGCCTCTAAGATCAGGAACAAGAAAAGGATGTCCACTCTCACCACTATTATTCAACATAGTTTTGGAAGTCCTAGCCATGGCAATCAGAGAAGAAAAAGAAATAAAAGGAATACAAATTGGAAAAGAAGAAGTAAAACTGTCACTGTTTGCAGATGACATGATACTACACACAGAGAATCCTAAAGATGCCACCAGAAAACTACTAGAGCTAATCAATGAATTTGGTAAAGTTGCAGAGTACAAAATTAATGCACAGAAACCTCTTGCACTCCTGTATACTAATGATGAAAAATCTGAAAGAGAAATTAAGGAAACACTCCCATTTACCAATGCAACAAAAAGAACAAAATACCTAGGAATAAACCTACCTAGGGAGACAAAAGACCTGTATGCAGAAAACTATAAGACACTGATGAAAGAAATTAAAGATAATATGAACAGATGGAGAGATATACCATGTTCTTAGATTAGAAGAATCAATATTGTGAAAATGACCATACTACCCAAAGCACTCTACAGATTCAATGCAATCCCTATCAAATTACCAATGGCATTTTTTATGGAACTAGACCAAAAAATCTTAAAATTTGTATGTAGACACAAAAGACCCCGAATAGCTAAAGCAGTCTTGAGGGAAAAAAACGGAGCTGGAGGAATCAGACTCCCTGATTTCAGACTATATTATAAAGCTATAGTAATCAAGACAATATGGTACTGGCACATAAACAGAAACATAGATCAACGGAACAGGATAGAAAGCCCAGAGATTAACCCATGCACCTATGGTCAACTAATCTATGAGAAAGTAGGCAAGGATATACAATGGAGAAAAGACAGTCCTTCAATAAGTGGTTCTGGGAAAACTGGACAGGTACATGTAAAAGAATGAAATTAGAACACTACCTAACACTATACACAAAAATAAACTCAAAATGGATTAAAGACCTAAACGTAAGACTGGACACTATAAAACTCTTAGAGGAAAACATAGGAAGAACACTCTTTGACATAAATCACAGCAAGATCTTTTTTGATCCATCTCCTAGAGTAATGGAACTAAAAACAAAAATAAACAAATGGGACCTAATAAAACTTCAAAGCTTATGCACAGCAAAGGAAACCATAAACAAGACGAATAGACAGCCCTCAGAATGGGAGAAAATATTTGCAAACGAATCAATGGACAAAGGATTACTCTCCAAAATATATAAACAGCTCATGAAGCTCAATATTAAAGAAACAAACAACCCAATCCAAAAATGGGCAGAAGACCTACATAGACATTTCTCCAAAGAAGACATACAGATGGCCAAGAAGCACATGAAAAGCTGCTCAACATCACTAATTATTAGAGAAATGCAAATCAAAACTACAATGAGGTATCACCTCACACCAGTTAGAATGGGCATCATCAGAAAATCTACAAACAACAAAGAGGAGAGGGTGTCCACCTTGGAGAGCGTGTGGAGAAAAGGGAACCCTCTTGCACTGTTGGTGGGAATGTAAATTGATACAGCCACTATGGAGAACAGTATGGAGATTCCTTAAAAAACTAAAAATAGAATTACCATATGATCCAGGAATTCCACTACTGAGCATATACCCAGAGAAAACCATAATTCAAAAAGACACATGCACCCCAGTGTTCACTGCAGCACTATTTACAACAGCCAGGTCATGGAAGTAACCTAAATGCCCATCGACAGACAAATGGATAAAGAAGATGTGGTACATATATACAATGGGATATTACTCAGCCATAAAAAGGAACAAAATTGGGTCATTTGTAGAGACGTGGATATATCTGGAGACTGTCATACAGAGTGAAGTAAGTCAGAAAGAGAAATACAAATATCGTATATTAACGCATATATGTGGAACCTAGAAAAATGGTACAGATGAGCCGGTTTGCAGGGCAGAAGTTGAGACACAGATGTAGAGAACAAATGTATGGACACCAAGGAGGGAAAGCCATGGGGAGGTGGTGGTGGTGGTGTAATGAATTGGGCGATTGGGATTGACATGTATACAGTGAGGTGTATAAAACTGATGACTAATAAGAACCTGCTGTATAAAAAAATAAATTAAATTAAATTAAAAAATTAAAATAAAATAAAAAAATGCTGCTCCTTGACCTGAGATCCAAGAGAAATTTATCTCATGGGTCCTTGTGGAGAGAATGCAGAATACAGCACCCTCCACAATAAACTGCTTCAAACGAACACACACTTTGGAGGCTGCTTCTCACAGTGTCCCTCAGTGTGGACCAATACATCGCTCTGGGGACAACTCAGTTGGGTCAGGTCTACGAGGGGCCAAAATACTCTGACCTCTGCTGGTCCGGGTTGCTCCAGGATTAAATTGTAGGATCTGTAGAGGAGTGGATGGCTGCCTCCTCAGGCCCTGGCTCATGAGTGCTGTGCAGCTCTGAATTCAAAGGCATGCACCTGACAAGTGCCTGCAAGACCATGCATGTTGGGGGTAGTATGGCAACACCCCCACGCCCATGAACAGAGGCACCTGACGGGTCCACCCACCTCGGAGGTGTGTCAAGAGAACGCTCCCAAGCAAGCCCTTAAATCTTCTCAAATTGTGTTTGAATTTCCTCCAGTACACAGACCAAAGGGTGACAGTCCCCACCTCCCCATCCCCAGTTCTTCACCATTGATTTTCATATCTTTTTAGGTGTGGAAACTTCCTTTAAATGAAAACTTAAGAGAGCCTCTCTGAGACAAGTCTGCCATCCCCCCATGCCTCTCACTCCCACCTCCACAGCAGCCTAAGCAAGTACAGATCATAACCTGCAAAAAGTTTAGAGCAAGTATGACCAAATACCCCCTGGACAGCAGAACAATCTTGAGTCAAGTATCTGTCAAGTGATTCCCCTTATTGGTGAGAATTGCTGGGTGCGCCCTCTAAGACAAGCCGGTTGCAGAGAACAGGTCTAGAAAACAAGGAGACATTTGCTGTATAACAGTGTTTCTTAAACATTCTTGTGTCATAGGCTCTTTTGAGAACCTGATGAATTATTAAGTCTTCTCCCCAGTGGGGGGAGAAATGTGCATAAACACAAGCGCTCAGAGCTTTACATTTTTAAACAGGACTCTGTTGGATATTAAGGATCATCCACCAAAAATAATGACTTTTGTTTTGCTATAGTTAACTTATAGCCCTACTTTGGGCAGATATCAAATAGAGGGGCTACCTGTCAGTTAAATCCTTTACTTACTTGTGGCAGTAAAACCGTATTCATTCCACGAGGCAAATGTTGAGCTCTCTGTATGGCAGGGACTCGAACCCAGCCCACTCACAACAGATAGCAAGTCGTTTGCAATGAAAAGAAGGGAATCTGGAACACCCCTCAGCCCCGCTACCCCAGCCCCTACCCTGAAGGTCATCATGTGATTGTTCAGGAGACTCTTCCTGCCCCTTCTGAGATTCTGACTCTCATGCCTGCATTATGGTCCAGGTTCTGAATCATCATCAAAATCCAAGGATCATGTAACTTAGTCTACACCCAATGCCAATCCAGAGTCAAAGAAAAAAATAAAGATGAAATCCACTGTTAATGCTGCTTCCTTCCTAAAGGATTTTTCCACAAAGTAATAGGCCAACTGTGGTCAGTATGAAAATAATTGTGTCTTAAATGCCTGTTCCTCATGTAAATATTGACCTGAGAAGTCCAGGCTAATGATTTTCCAGATATTTTATACAGATTGCCATAATTCTAGGGAATAAATGGCTGCTGTTTCAACAAATGGCATAGTTAATTCTGCCAGATTATAAAGGGAAAACAGACTAGGGGCAGAGCCCATCCGTCAGAGGGATTTGGGTTCTGGGAGAGGGAGATGCAACCCAGATTTGATTAAGGTTTTGTTTATTTTGAAATCAATTTTATAATATGAAGGACTCAGAGAACAGCTTGGGATTCACACCAGGACAACTGACCTGTAATTATAAAAGCTAAAATTAAGGCTTCCAGATGACACCCAGGTGCTAAGTTCCCATAACCTCCTTCACCAAATTCATCCCCAAGATCCGGGCCCCATATCTGCCTTCTGTGAAGCTCCACTGACCCAACTCAGACCCTTCCAGGTAAAGCAGTTCTTCTTGAGCCAGGAAGATTATAATATTAAATTTGATAAAATTCCAGGTTCCATCTTCCCATTTCCACCCTGTTAAGTTGACCAAGGATTTGATGTATATTTTGGTACGTATGACTGTTCTTATCACACCAGTTATTTTTTTAAATGCTTTATTCACCAGAGTACAGCATGTGAATAAATCTAGTTTTAGGTTAACAGCAATACACTGGGAGAGGACAAACCTCTACCTTAAGGCACCAGAGACAGAACTTTTTCGAGTCCTCAGAAGAAACAGGTCAACAGTGGAGTCAGCCAGCCCCAAGGCTCATTCTGCTCTTCTTGGATTCGGGATAAATATGCCAAGGGATTTGCAAGTAAAGCTATGTACATTTGTCACGTACAGTGCCTCTAGGGTTAGTTAAACTGTTGGGGCTTTTCTCTGAAGTTGACTAAAATGATATCTAAAAGCAAGCTTCAGAAATTCTGATTTTTTAGGTCAGGTTCAGTATCTTCCATCACAGGGGCTGGGGAGAGCCACCAGGACACCAGGATATATTCAATGAAGCCTGACATGTAACACCTGAGAGTAATTCTTTAGCAGGGCCTTTTTAAAAAGATGGAGAAAACCCAGAGCCTCCCACCTCCCCCTCAAATGACCTGGCAGTTGAAAGCCAGGCTCTAGGAAAAAGTGTTGCTAGGACTGCGGTTGTTTAGCCTGGAAGACATTGACATTGCTCCCTTCAAATGTGTGGAGAATTTTGATGAGGATGATGATAAGGCTGAGTAGGAGAAAAACTGCTTTGAATTAAAGCAAGCAGGATTTCAAGGTCTATAAAGACAGACCACTAGGGCGACTGAAGGTAAGGACAGTCCTCTGAGGCTGTGGCTTAGCTAACTCTTCTCCTTCCAAGGAGCATGGTTTAATTTGGAGCTTCTAGCCTCATCTTAGAATAATGCAAAGAGCTTGGCCTTCAGGGTCAGGCCATCTTCAGCTCAGCCATACACTAGGCACCTGACCTTAGACAGCCTACTCAACCTCAGTGTCTTTGTGGATACAGAGGGAACGACTGAGACCCTTGAAGGAGATTGTGTGCCTCGCCGAGGGCAGTGCTCACCCACATGGCTGTGCTCAGCTGCGAGAACTGTCCAGTTCTCACATACCCATTGCCTCCATTTATTTCCACCTCTTTGTTTCTCAATCTTGAGAATTCACAGATTACTCAAGAATTTTTCAGAGGATATCTAGTTTGAGAACAGCTGCATTCAAATTTAAATACTGTCAAGGTAAGAAATCTTTAGCACCACCAGAAGCATAAATGCAAACGAAGGAATGGCGATCCACGGCAGCACTCAGCTGTAAGGTGGCTGCCCTGGTAATCCAGAATGTGCCTGTTTTTTTTTTTTTTTTAGGTTATCAGTGAAATGAAAACCAAAATTTAAAAATTAGTATAAAGAACTTGCAGACCACCGAGAATAGATTAGAAGTCTCTTGCTTAAGAAAATGTACTAGCTTATCTTAATGAGTATTCCGTCATCAGGTGTTTAAAATTTTACATCTTTATTTAGCCAGAATCTCCATGTTCCACACACTAAATGCAAGTGTGCAAAGAAAAGGCAACGTTTTGATCTTCCATAACCGCCTTAAATTTCCTCATCAGCCTCCGCATTCTGAAGAGCCGGGAATGTAAGCCAGGCAATCCAAGGAACACTTAGCCTCTTGCGATTTAATCAACTTTCTGTTTAAAACTGTATTTTTTTAAGTAAATAACCAGTCGTCCAACCCCTCCACTTTCTCTACCTTCGCTGTCTTGGGGGTGGGGAGGGGGGCTTCTGGTGTCCTCTTAGAGCTGAGCAGTGTCCTCTGGGTCCCTGCAGGTCTCTCAGTGATGGGGCCCCTGTTCATTAAGTCATCCCCCTCCTGCTCCCCGCCCAGCATCCCCCACCAGTGTCTAAGGCTCCCTCTCCTGTGTGCTCAGAGAGGGAGTGCAGGAGACCCTCCAACAGAGGTTCTGTGTGTCAGAACCCAGGATCTCTCCCTCAGGCCCCAGCTCGGCTCTCACTTTCATCCACTTCCCACACAGCTGTCCAGCCACAGGGCAGCTACCTCATTTCCACTGTAGGGAGCCCCTGGGTGCTCACCTTCGAGCCACACCAAAGATCTTCCATAAGCCAGCTTCTGGATGCCCTTGGGGCCACCCAGGAGCCTGGGAGGTATTTGACAGATAAAGCTCAGTTCCTTAGGCAGATGCTTAACCCTCTGCAGTCTGACCCAGGCCTGTTTTCTCCATACCCCCAAGTTCCCACTCTCTCCACTTCTGAGCCTTATTCCTCTAACTATACTGAGCAGTTTCATACACCCTGGGTCTTAGTGATCCTGCTGCTTCCTCATCAAGAATGCTTGTTCCCATATCTACATATTAAAATGCTCCTCACCTCTCAAGAACCTGCTCAGAGACCATTCTTCCCATGGAGCTGCCCCAAGTCCTCAGACCAAGGGACTCCTCCTTCTCAGGCATAATGGGGGCATTACTCACCTCTCACAAGGTCCTCATCATGATTCTTACTCAGGGCCAGAAAAAAAAAATTATCGTTTCCCAGGGACCCTTTTTCTTTTATCAATCCAGTGATCTTTTTTCATTTCTGTCATCTATCTCCTTCTAATCACTTTTATATAGACATCTCCCTTTAGCATTTGTCCAATTACAAGCAAATTTGGTGCACAAACATCATAAAGAATCTGCAATACATCTTTTTAGCAGAACAGGATGGTCTAGATTCTTGTTGCAAAATATGTGTGATGAAGCCCTTCTTGTTGAATGACTAACTGAATGAAAATACCATCTTTTCTCTTATCCTGATAAATACGTTGTTTACTCATCGATTCTTGGGTTGAGAAAATTCACCTAGGACACTGTCATCTGAAGATTCTTAGTCTGAGATTTTACTTATACAATCAATTCCATCATCATTGTTAGAGTCTGGGGAGCTGCTCTTCTCTTTAACTTCATCTTCTGAGTCATCTAATTGTGAAATGTTCTCTGTCTGTTTTATTCCTTTACCATTATGAAAAATTTTGAATTCTCAACCATATACAATGAGCTAAAAGCAGACTCAAAACGGTGATGATTTATTCTGATGTTGAATCATCCTTCTAGGTAATTCCATTCTTCTGTTTTATTATTCTAGTCTCTTTTTAGCATAATTGGAAATATTTGATGAGTAATGATGAAAGATAATTCCCAGGATGATGAAACAGCAAAATATTTCAAAAGATAAGGAAAATGAGATCACAGAAATCCCTTCATGTATCTTAGATTTATAAAAGCGTCCAATGAACCCAGATAGTAATTGCAAAATACAATGAGTTTTATTTACAAAATTAGTACATTTTCACTTTGTTTGTTGGGAGTTCTTCAAGGAAGAATAAAAGCCATGAAATACCAAGCCTTATAAATAGATACAACAACTTAAAGAGGAAACTCAAAAACTAATACTGGGAGATTGGTTCAGGATGGTGGAGTAGAAGGACGTGCTCACTCCCTCTTGCGAGAGCATCAGAATCACAACTAACTGCTGAACAATTATCGACAGAAAGACACTGGAACTCACCAAAAAAGATACCCCACATCCAAAGACAAAGGAGAAGACACAAAGAGATGGTAGGAGGGGCACAATCACAATAAAATCAAATCCCATAACCGCTGCGTGGGTGACTCACAAACTAGAGAACAATTATACCACAGAAGTCCTCCCACTGGAGTGAAGGTTCTGAGCCCCACATCAGGCTTCCCAACCTGGAGGTCTGACAACAGGAGGAGGAATTCCCAGAGAATCAGACTTTGAACACTAGCAGGATTTGATTGCAGGACTTCGACAGGACTGGGGGAAACAGAGACTCCACTCTTGAAGGGCACACACAAAGTTGTATGTGCATCAGGACCCAGGGGGAAGGAGCAGTGACCCCACAGGAGAATGAACCAGACCTACCTGCTAGTGTTGGAGGGTCTCCTGCAGAGCTGGGGGGAGGCTGTGGCTCACCACGGGGACAGGGACACTGGCAGTGGAAGTTCTGGGAAGTACTCCTTGGCTTAAGCCCTCCTGGAGTTGGCCATTATCCCCACTAAAGAGCCTGCAGGCTCCAGGGCTGGGTCGCCTCAGGCCAAACAATCAACAGGAGGGAAGTCAGCCCCACCCATCAGCAGACAAGCAGACTAAAGTTTTCTGAGCTCTGCCCACCAGAGCAACACCCAGCTCTACCCACCACCAGTCCCTCCCATCAAGAAGCTTGCACAAGCCTCTTAGATAGCCTCATCCACCAGAGGGCAGACAACAGAAGCAAGAACTACAATCCTGCAGCCTGCGGAACAAAAACAACATTCACAGAAAGACAGACAAAATGAAAAGGCAGAAGACTATGCACCAGATGAAGGAACAAGATAAAACCCCAGAAAAACAACTAAATGAAGTGGAGATAGGCAACCTTCCAGAAAAAGAATTCAGAAAATGATAGTGAAGATGATCCAACACCTCGAAAAAAGAATGGAGGCAAAGATCAAGAAGATGCAAGAAATGTTTAACAAAGACCTAGAAGAATTAAAGAACAAACAAACAGAGATGGACAATAACTGAAATGAAAACTACACTAGAAGGAATCAATAGCAGAATAACTGAGGCAGAAGAACGGATAAGTGACCTGGAAGACAGAATGGTGGAATTCACTGTCATGGAACAGAATAAAGAAAAAAGAATGAAAAGAAATGAAGGCAGCCTAAGAGACCTCTGGGACAACATTAAATGCACTAACATTCGCATTATAGGGGTCCCAGAAGGAGAAGAGAGAGAGAATGGATGCAAGAAAATATTTGAAGTGATTATAGTTGAATACTTCCCTAAAATGGGAAAGGAAATAGCCACCCAAGTCCAGGAAACACAGAGAGTCCCAAGCAGGATAAACCCAAAGAGAAACACGACAAGACACATAGTAATCGAACTGACAAAAATTAAAGACAAAGAAAAATTATGAAAAGCAACAAGGGAAAAATGAAAAATAACATACAAGGGAACTCCCATAAGGTTAATAGCTGATTTCTCAGCAGACACTCTACAAGCCAGAAGGGAGTGGCATGATGTATTTAAAGTGATGAAAGGGAAGAACCTACAACCAAGCTTACTCCACCTGGCAAGAATCTCTTTCAGATTTGATGGAGAAATCAAAACAGTTACAGACAAGCAAAAGCTAAGAGAATTCAGCACCACAAAACCAGCTCTACAACAAATGCTAAAGGAACTTCTCTAAGTGGGAAAAACAAGAGAAGAAAAGGACCTACAAAAACAAACCCAAAAACAATTAAGAAAATGGTCATAGGAACATACATATCAATAATTACCTTAAATGTGAATGGATTAAATGCTCCAAGCAAAGACACAGGCTCACTGAATGGATACAAAAACAAGACCCATATATATGCTGTCTACAAGAG
>NW_020838625.1:0-11516 GCF_003676395.1 Aethalodelphis obliquidens
CTCTTGTAGACAGCATATATATGGGTCTTGTTTTTGTATCCATTCAGTGAGCCTGTGTCTTTGCTTGGAGCATTTAATCCATTCACATTTAAGGTAATTATTGATATGTATGTTCCTATGACCATTTTCTTAATTGTTTTTGGGTTTGTTTTTGTAGGTCCTTTTCTTCTCTTGTTTTTCCCACTTAGAGAAGTTCCTTTAGCATTTGTTGTAGAGCTGGTTTTGTGGTGCTGAATTCTCTTAGCTTTTGCTTGTCTGTAACTGTTTTGATTTCTCCATCAAATCTGAAAGAGATTCTTGCCAGGTGGAGTAAGCTTGGTTGTAGGTTCTTCCCTTTCATCACTTTAAATACATCATGCCACTCCCTTCTGGCTTGTAGAGTGTCTGCTGAGAAATCAGCTATTAACCTTATGGGAGTTCCCTTGTATGTTATTTTTCATTTTTCCCTTGTTGCTTTTCATAATTTTTCTTTGTCTTTAATTTTTGTCAGTTCGATTACTATGTGTCTTGTCGTGTTTCTCTTTGGGTTTATCCTGCTTGGGACTCTCTGTGTTTCCTGGACTTGGGTGGCTATTTCCTTTCCCATTTTAGGGAAGTATTCAACTATAATCACTTCAAATATTTTCTTGCATCCATTCTCTCTCTCTTCTCCTTCTGGGACCCCTATAATGCGAATGTTAGTGCATTTAATGTTGTCCCAGAGGTCTCTTAGGCTGCCTTCATTTCTTTTCATTCTTTTTTCTTTATTCTGTTCCATGACAGTGAATTCCACCATTCTGTCTTCCAGGTCACTTATCCGTTCTTCTGCCTCAGTTATTCTGCTATTGATTCCTTCTAGTGTAGTTTTCATTTCAGTTATTGTCCATCTCTGTTTGTTTGTTCTTTAATTCTTCTAGGTCTTTGTTAAACATTTCTTGCATCTTCTTGATCTTTGCCTCCATTCTTTTTTCGAGGTGTTGGATCATCTTCACTATCATTTTCTGAATTCTTTTTCTGGAAGGTTGCCTATCTCCACTTCATTTAGTTGTTTTTCTGGGGTTTTATCTTGTTCCTTCATCTGGTGCATAGTCTTCTGCCTTTTCATTTTGTCTGTCTTTCTGTGAATGTTGTTTTTGTTCCGCAGGCTGCAGGATTGTAGTTCTTGCTTCTGTTGTCTGCCCTCTGGTGGATGAGGCTATCTAAGAGGCTTGTGCAAGCTTCTTGATGGGAGGGACTGGTGGTGGGTAGAGCTGGGTGTTGCTCTGGTGGGCAGAGCTCAGAAAACTTTAGTCTGCTTGTCTGCTGATGGGTGGGGCTGACTTCCCTCCTGTTGATTGTTTGGCCTGAGGCGACCCAGCCCTGGAGCCTGCAGGCTCTTTAGTGGGGATAATGGCCAACTCCAGGAGGGCTTAAGCCAAGGAGTACTTCCCAGAACTTCCACTGCCAGTGTCCCTGTCCCCGTGGTGAGCCACAGCCTCCCCCCAGCTCTGCAGGAGACCCTCCAACACTAGCAGGTAGGTCTGGTTCATTCTCCTGTGGGGTCACTGCTCCTTCCCCCTGGGTCCTGATGCACATACAACTTTGTGTGTGCCCTTCAAGAGTGGAGTCTCTGTTTCCCCCAGTCCTGTCGAAGTCCTGCAATCAAATCCTGCTAGTGTTCAAAGTCTGA
Source organism: Aethalodelphis obliquidens (assembly GCF_003676395.1). NCBI lineage: Eukaryota > Metazoa > Chordata > Mammalia > Artiodactyla > Delphinidae > Aethalodelphis > Aethalodelphis obliquidens. The sequence goes on from NW_020838625.1 coordinate 1,649, forward strand.
TTCTCTGGGAATTCCTCCTCCTGTTGTCAGACCTCCAGGTTGGGAAGCCTGATGTGGGGCTCAGAACCTTCACTCCAGTGGGAGGACTTCTGTGGTATAATTGTTCTCTAGTTTGTGAGTCACCCACGCAGCGGTTATGGGATTTGATTTTATTGTGATTGTGCCCCTCCTACCATCTCTTTGTGTCTTCTCCTTTGTCTTTGGATGTGGGGTATCTTTTTTGGTGAGTTCCAGTGTCTTTCTGTCGATAATTGTTCAGCAGTTAGTTGTGATTCTGATGCTCTCGCAAGAGGGAGTGAGCACGTCCTTCTACTCCACCATCCTGAACCAATCTCCCAGTATTAGTTTTTGAGTTTCCTCTTTAAGTTGTTGTATCTATTTATAAGGCTTGGTATTTCATGGCTTTTATTCTTCCTTGAAGAACTCCCAACAAACAAAGTGAAAATGTACTAATTTTGTAAATAAAACTCATTGTATTTTGCAATTACTATCTGGGTTCATTGGACGCTTTTATAAATCTAAGATACATGAAGGGATTTCTGTGATCTCATTTTCCTTATCTTTTGAAATATTTTGCTGTTTCATCATCCTGGGAATTATCTTTCATCATTACTCATCAAATATTTCCAATTATGCTAAAAAGAGACTAGAATAATAAAACAGAAGAATGGAATTACCTAGAAGGATGATTCAACATCAGAATAAATCATCACCGTTTTGAGTCTGCTTTTAGCTCATTGTATATGGTTGAGAATTCAAAATTTTTCATAATGGTAAAGGAATAAAACAGACAGAGAACATTTCACAATTAGATGACTCAGAAGATGAAGTTAAAGAGAAGAGCAGCTCCCCAGACTCTAACAATGATGATGGAATTGATTGTATAAGTAAAATCTCAGACTAAGAATCTTCAGATGACAGTGTCCTAGGTGAATTTTCTCAACCCAAGAATCGATGAGTAAACAACGTATTTATCAGGATAAGAGAAAAGATGGTATTTTCATTCAGTTAGTCATTCAACAAGAAGGGCTTCATCACACATATTTTGCAACAAGAATCTAGACCATCCTGTTCTGCTAAAAAGATGTATTGCAGATTCTTTATGATGTTTGTGCACCAAATTTGCTTGTAATTGGACAAATGCTAAAGGGAGATGTCTATATAAAAGTGATTAGAAGGAGATAGATGACAGAAATGAAAAAAGATCACTGGATTGATAAAAGAAAAAGGGTCCCTGGGAAACGATAATTTTTTTTTTCTGGCCCTGAGTAAGAATCATGATGAGGACCTTGTGAGAGGTGAGTAATGCCCCCATTATGCCTGAGAAGGAGGAGTCCCTTGGTCTGAGGACTTGGGGCAGCTCCATGGGAAGAATGGTCTCTGAGCAGGTTCTTGAGAGGTGAGGAGCATTTTAATATGTAGATATGGGAACAAGCATTCTTGATGAGGAAGCAGCAGGATCACTAAGACCCAGGGTGTATGAAACTGCTCAGTATAGTTAGAGGAATAAGGCTCAGAAGTGGAGAGAGTGGGAACTTGGGGGTATGGAGAAAACAGGCCTGGGTCAGACTGCAGAGGGTTAAGCATCTGCCTAAGGAACTGAGCTTTATCTGTCAAATACCTCCCAGGCTCCTGGGTGGCCCCAAGGGCATCCAGAAGCTGGCTTATGGAAGATCTTTGGTGTGGCTCGAAGGTGAGCACCCAGGGGCTCCCTACAGTGGAAATGAGGTAGCTGCCCTGTGGCTGGACAGCTGTGTGGGAAGTGGATGAAAGTGAGAGCCGAGCTGGGGCCTGAGGGAGAGATCCTGGGTTCTGACACACAGAACCTCTGTTGGAGGGTCTCCTGCACTCCCTCTCTGAGCACACAGGAGAGGGAGCCTTAGACACTGGTGGGGGATGCTGGGCGGGGAGCAGGAGGGGGATGACTTAATGAACAGGGGCCCCATCACTGAGAGACCTGCAGGGACCCAGAGGACACTGCTCAGCTCTAAGAGGACACCAGAAGCCCCCCTCCCCACCCCCAAGACAGCGAAGGTAGAGAAAGTGGAGGGGTTGGACGACTGGTTATTTACTTAAAAAAATACAGTTTTAAACAGAAAGTTGATTAAATCGCAAGAGGCTAAGTGTTCCTTGGATTGCCTGGCTTACATTCCCGGCTCTTCAGAATGCGGAGGCTGATGAGGAAATTTAAGGCGGTTATGGAAGATCAAAACGTTGCCTTTTCTTTGCACACTTGCATTTAGTGTGTGGAACATGGAGATTCTGGCTAAATAAAGATGTAAAATTTTAAACACCTGATGACGGAATACTCATTAAGATAAGCTAGTACATTTTCTTAAGCAAGAGACTTCTAATCTATTCTCGGTGGTCTGCAAGTTCTTTATACTAATTTTTAAATTTTGGTTTTCATTTCACTGATAACCTAAAAAAAAAAAAAAAACAGGCACATTCTGGATTACCAGGGCAGCCACCTTACAGCTGAGTGCTGCCGTGGATCGCCATTCCTTCGTTTGCATTTATGCTTCTGGTGGTGCTAAAGATTTCTTACCTTGACAGTATTTAAATTTGAATGCAGCTGTTCTCAAACTAGATATCCTCTGAAAAATTCTTGAGTAATCTGTGAATTCTCAAGATTGAGAAACAAAGAGGTGGAAATAAATGGAGGCAATGGGTATGTGAGAACTGGACAGTTCTCGCAGCTGAGCACAGCCATGTGGGTGAGCACTGCCCTCGGCGAGGCACACAATCTCCTTCAAGGGTCTCAGTCGTTCCCTCTGTATCCACAAAGACACTGAGGTTGAGTAGGCTGTCTAAGGTCAGGTGCCTAGTGTATGGCTGAGCTGAAGATGGCCTGACCCTGAAGGCCAAGCTCTTTGCATTATTCTAAGATGAGGCTAGAAGCTCCAAATTAAACCATGCTCCTTGGAAGGAGAATAGTTAGCTAAGCCACAGCCTCAGAGGACTGTCCTTACCTTCAGTCGCCCTAGTGGTCTGTCTTTATAGACCTTGAAATCCTGCTTGCTTTAATTCAAAGCAGTTTTTCTCCTACTCAGCCTTATCATCATCCTCATCAAAATTCTCCACACATTTGAAGGGAGCAATGTCAATGTCTTCCAGGCTAAACAACCGCAGTCCTAGCAACACTTTTTCCTAGAGCCTGGCTTTCAACTGCCAGGTCATTTGAGGGGGAGGTGGGAGGCTCTGGGTTTTCTCCATCTTTTTAAAAAGGCCCTGCTAAAGAATTACTCTCAGGTGTTACATGTCAGGCTTCATTGAATATATCCTGGTGTCCTGGTGGCTCTCCCCAGCCCCTGTGATGGAAGATACTGAACCTGACCTAAAAAATCAGAATTTCTGAAGCTTGCTTTTAGATATCATTTTAGTCAACTTCAGAGAAAAGCCCCAACAGTTTAACTAACCCTAGAGGCACTGTACGTGACAAATGTACATAGCTTTACTTGCAAATCCCTTGGCATATTTATCCCGAATCCAAGAAGAGCAGAATGAGCCTTGGGGCTGGCTGACTCCACTGTTGACCTGTTTCTTCTGAGGACTCGAAAAAGTTCTGTCTCTGGTGCCTTAAGGTAGAGGTTTGTCCTCTCCCAGTGTATTGCTGTTAACCTAAAACTAGATTTATTCACATGCTGTACTCTGGTGAATAAAGCATTTAAAAAAATAACTGGTGTGATAAGAACAGTCATACGTACCAAAATATACATCAAATCCTTGGTCAACTTAACAGGGTGGAAATGGGAAGATGGAACCTGGAATTTTATCAAATTTAATATTATAATCTTCCTGGCTCAAGAAGAACTGCTTTACCTGGAAGGGTCTGAGTTGGGTCAGTGGAGCTTCACAGAAGGCAGATATGGGGCCCGGATCTTGGGGATGAATTTGGTGAAGGAGGTTATGGGAACTTAGCACCTGGGTGTCATCTGGAAGCCTTAATTTTAGCTTTTATAATTACAGGTCAGTTGTCCTGGTGTGAATCCCAAGCTGTTCTCTGAGTCCTTCATATTATAAAATTGATTTCAAAATAAACAAAACCTTAATCAAATCTGGGTTGCATCTCCCTCTCCCAGAACCCAAATCCCTCTGACGGATGGGCTCTGCCCCTAGTCTGTTTTCCCTTTATAATCTGGCAGAATTAACTATGCCATTTGTTGAAACAGCAGCCATTTATTCCCTAGAATTATGGCAATCTGTATAAAATATCTGGAAAATCATTAGCCTGGACTTCTCAGGTCAATATTTACATGAGGAACAGGCATTTAAGACACAATTATTTTCATACTGACCACAGTTGGCCTATTACTTTGTGGAAAAATCCTTTAGGAAGGAAGCAGCATTAACAGTGGATTTCATCTTTATTTTTTTCTTTGACTCTGGATTGGCATTGGGTGTAGACTAAGTTACATGATCCTTGGATTTTGATGATGATTCAGAACCTGGACCATAATGCAGGCATGAGAGTCAGAATCTCAGAAGGGGCAGGAAGAGTCTCCTGAACAATCACATGATGACCTTCAGGGTAGGGGCTGGGGTAGCGGGGCTGAGGGGTGTTCCAGATTCCCTTCTTTTCATTGCAAACGACTTGCTATCTGTTGTGAGTGGGCTGGGTTCGAGTCCCTGCCATACAGAGAGCTCAACATTTGCCTCGTGGAATGAATACGGTTTTACTGCCACAAGTAAGTAAAGGATTTAACTGACAGGTAGCCCCTCTATTTGATATCTGCCCAAAGTAGGGCTATAAGTTAACTATAGCAAAACAAAAGTCATTATTTTTGGTGGATGATCCTTAATATCCAACAGAGTCCTGTTTAAAAATGTAAAGCTCTGAGCGCTTGTGTTTATGCACATTTCTCCCCCCACTGGGGAGAAGACTTAATAATTCATCAGGTTCTCAAAAGAGCCTATGACACAAGAATGTTTAAGAAACACTGTTATACAGCAAATGTCTCCTTGTTTTCTAGACCTGTTCTCTGCAACCGGCTTGTCTTAGAGGGCGCACCCAGCAATTCTCACCAATAAGGGGAATCACTTGACAGATACTTGACTCAAGATTGTTCTGCTGTCCAGGGGGTATTTGGTCATACTTGCTCTAAACTTTTTGCAGGTTATGATCTGTACTTGCTTAGGCTGCTGTGGAGGTGGGAGTGAGAGGCATGGGGGGATGGCAGACTTGTCTCAGAGAGGCTCTCTTAAGTTTTCATTTAAAGGAAGTTTCCACACCTAAAAAGATATGAAAATCAATGGTGAAGAACTGGGGATGGGGAGGTGGGGACTGTCACCCTTTGGTCTGTGTACTGGAGGAAATTCAAACACAATTTGAGAAGATTTAAGGGCTTGCTTGGGAGCGTTCTCTTGACACACCTCCGAGGTGGGTGGACCCGTCAGGTGCCTCTGTTCATGGGCGTGGGGGTGTTGCCATACTACCCCCAACATGCATGGTCTTGCAGGCACTTGTCAGGTGCATGCCTTTGAATTCAGAGCTGCACAGCACTCATGAGCCAGGGCCTGAGGAGGCAGCCATCCACTCCTCTACAGATCCTACAATTTAATCCTGGAGCAACCCGGACCAGCAGAGGTCAGAGTATTTTGGCCCCTCGTAGACCTGACCCAACTGAGTTGTCCCCAGAGCGATGTATTGGTCCACACTGAGGGACACTGTGAGAAGCAGCCTCCAAAGTGTGTGTTCGTTTGAAGCAGTTTATTGTGGAGGGTGCTGTATTCTGCATTCTCTCCACAAGGACCCATGAGATAAATTTCTCTTGGATCTCAGGTCAAGGAGCAGCATTTTTTTATTTTATTTTAATTTTTTAATTTAATTTAATTTATTTTTTTATACAGCAGGTTCTTATTAGTCATCAGTTTTATACACCTCACTGTATACATGTCAATCCCAATCGCCCAATTCATTACACCACCACCACCACCTCCCCATGGCTTTCCCTCCTTGGTGTCCATACATTTGTTCTCTACATCTGTGTCTCAACTTCTGCCCTGCAAACCGGCTCATCTGTACCATTTTTCTAGGTTCCACATATATGCGTTAATATACGATATTTGTATTTCTCTTTCTGACTTACTTCACTCTGTATGACAGTCTCCAGATATATCCACGTCTCTACAAATGACCCAATTTTGTTCCTTTTTATGGCTGAGTAATATCCCATTGTATATATGTACCACATCTTCTTTATCCATTTGTCTGTCGATGGGCATTTAGGTTACTTCCATGACCTGGCTGTTGTAAATAGTGCTGCAGTGAACACTGGGGTGCATGTGTCTTTTTGAATTATGGTTTTCTCTGGGTATATGCTCAGTAGTGGAATTCCTGGATCATATGGTAATTCTATTTTTAGTTTTTTAAGGAATCTCCATACTGTTCTCCATAGTGGCTGTATCAATTTACATTCCCACCAACAGTGCAAGAGGGTTCCCTTTTCTCCACACGCTCTCCAAGGTGGACACCCTCTCCTCTTTGTTGTTTGTAGATTTTCTGATGATGCCCATTCTAACTGGTGTGAGGTGATACCTCATTGTAGTTTTGATTTGCATTTCTCTAATAATTAGTGATGTTGAGCAGCTTTTCATGTGCTTCTTGGCCATCTGTATGTCTTCTTTGGAGAAATGTCTATGTAGGTCTTCTGCCCATTTTTGGATTGGGTTGTTTGTTTCTTTAATATTGAGCTTCATGAGCTGTTTATATATTTTGGAGAGTAATCCTTTGTCCATTGATTCGTTTGCAAATATTTTCTCCCATTCTGAGGGCTGTCTATTCGTCTTGTTTATGGTTTCCTTTGCTGTGCATAAGCTTTGAAGTTTTATTAGGTCCCATTTGTTTATTTTTGTTTTTAGTTCCATTACTCTAGGAGATGGATCAAAAAAGATCTTGCTGTGATTTATGTCAAAGAGTGTTCTTCCTATGTTTTCCTCTAAGAGTTTTATAGTGTCCAGTCTTACGTTTAGGTCTTTAATCCATTTTGAGTTTATTTTTGTGTATAGTGTTAGGTAGTGTTCTAATTTCATTCTTTTACATGTACCTGTCCAGTTTTCCCAGAACCACTTATTGAAGGACTGTCTTTTCTCCATTGTATATCCTTGCCTACTTTCTCATAGATTAGTTGACCATAGGTGCATGGGTTAATCTCTGGGCTTTCTATCCTGTTCCGTTGATCTATGTTTCTGTTTATGTGCCAGTACCATATTGTCTTGATTACTATAGCTTTATAATATAGTCTGAAATCAGGGAGTCTGATTCCTCCAGCTCCGTTTTTTTCCCTCAAGACTGCTTTAGCTATTCGGGGTCTTTTGTGTCTACATACAAATTTTAAGATTTTTTGGTCTAGTTCCATAAAAAATGCCATTGGTAATTTGATAGGGATTGCATTGAATCTGTAGAGTGCTTTGGGTAGTATGGTCATTTTCACAATATTGATTCTTCTAATCTAAGAACATGGTATATCTCTCCATCTGTTCATATTATCTTTAATTTCTTTCATCAGTGTCTTATAGTTTTCTGCATACAGGTCTTTTGTCTCCCTAGGTAGGTTTATTCCTAGGTATTTTGTTCTTTTTGTTGCATTGGTAAATGGGAGTGTTTCCTTAATTTCTCTTTCAGATTTTTCATCATTAGTATACAGGAGTGCAAGAGGTTTCTGTGCATTAATTTTGTACTCTGCAACTTTACCAAATTCATTGATTAGCTCTAGTAGTTTTCTGGTGGCATCTTTAGGATTCTCTGTGTGTAGTATCATGTCATCTGCAAACAGTGACAGTTTTACTTCTTCTTTTCCAATTTGTATTCCTTTTATTTCTTTTTCTTCTCTGATTGCCATGGCTAGGACTTCCAAAACTATGTTGAATAATAGTGGTGAGAGTGGACATCCTTTTCTTGTTCCTGATCTTAGAGGCAATGCTTTCAGTTTTTCACTATTGAGAATGATGTTTGCTGTGGGTTTGTCGTATATGGCCTTTATTATGTTGAGGTAGGTTCCCTCTGTGCCCACATTCTGGAGAGTTTTTATCATAAATGGGTGTTGAATTTTGTCAAAAGCTTTTTCTGCATCTAATGAGATATCATATGGTTTTTCTTCTTCAATTTGTTAATATGGTGTATCACATTGATTGATTTGCATATATTGAAGAATCCTTGCATCCCTGGGATAAATCCCACTTGATCATGGTGTATGATTCTTTTAATGTGTTGTTGGAGTCTGTAATATTTTGTTGAGGATTTTTGCTTCTGTATTCATCAGTGATATTGGTCTGTAATTTTCTTTTTTTGTAGTATCTTTGTCTGGTTTGGGTATCAGGGTGATGGTGGCCTCATAGAATGAGTTTGGGAGTGTTCCTTCCTCTGCAGTTTTTTGGGAGAGTTTGAGAAGGATGGGTGTTAGTTAGCTCTTCTCTAAATGTTTGATAGAATTCACCTGTGAAGCCATCTCGTCCTGGACTTTAGTTTGTTGGAAGATTTTTGTTTGTTTGTTTCAGTGTTAAATTTATTTATTTACTTATTTATTTTTCGCTGTGTTGGGTCTTTGTTTCTATGCGAGGGCTTTCTCTAGTTGCGGCAAGCGGGGGCCATTCTTCATTGCGATGTGTGGGCCTCTCACTATCGCGTCCTCTCTTGTTGCGAAGCACAGGCTCCAGACATGCAGGCTCAGTAGTTGTGGCTCACAGGCCTAGTTGTGTGGTATGTGGGATCTTCCCAGACCAGGGCTTGAGCCCGTGTCCCCTGCATTGGCAGGCAGATTCTCAACCACTGTGCCACCAGGGAAGACTGGGAAAATTTTTAATCACAGTTTCAATTTCATTACTTGTGATTGGTCTGTACATATTTTCTATTTCTTCGTGGTTCAGTCTTGGAAGGTTATACGTTTCTAAGAATTTGTCTGTTTCTTCCAGGTTGTCCATTTTATTGGCATAGAGTTGCTTGTGGTAGTCTCTTAGGATGCTTTGTATTTCTGTGGTGTCTGTTGTAACTTCTCTTTTTCATGTCTAATTTTATTGATTTGAGTCTCCTCCCTCTTTACTTGATGAGTCTGGCTAATGGTTTATCAATTTTGTTTATCTTCTCAAAGAACCAGCTTTTAGTTTTATTGATCTTTGCTACTGTTTTCTTTGTTTCTATTTCATTTATTTCTGCTCTTATCTTTATGATTTCTTTCCTTCTGCTAACTTTGGGTTTTGTTTGTTCTTCTTTCTCTAGTTCCTTTAGGTGTAAGGTTAGATTGTTTATTTGAGATTTTTCTTGTTTCTTGAGGTAAGCTTGTATAGCTATAAACTTCCCTGTTAGAACTGCTTTTGCTGCATCCCATAGGTTTTGGATCATCGTGTTTTCATTGTAATTTGTCTCTAGGTATTTTTTGATTTTCTGTTTGATTTCTTCAGTGATCTCTTGGTTATTTAGTAACGTATTGTTTAGCCTCCATGTGTTTGTATTTTTAATGTTTCTTTCCCTTTAATTGATTTCTAATCTCATAGTGTTGTGGTCAGAAAAGATGCTTGATATGATTTCAATTTTCTTAAATTTACTGAGGCTTGATTTGTGACCCAAGATGTGATCTATCCTAGAGAATATTCTGTGCGCACTTGAGAAGAAAGTGTAATCTGCTGTTTTTGGATGGAACGTCCTATAAATATCAATTAAATCTGTCTGGTCTATTGTGTCATTTAAAGCTTGTGTTTCCTTATTTATTTTCATTTTGGATGATCTGTCCTTTGGTGTAAGTGAGGTGTTAAAGTCCCCCACTATTATTGTGTTACTGTCAATTTCCTCTTTTATAGCTCTTAGCATTTGCCTTATGTATTGAGGCGCTCCTATGTTGGGTGCATATATATTTATAATTGTCATATCTTCTTC
>NW_020838626.1:0-11513 GCF_003676395.1 Aethalodelphis obliquidens
TTTTTTTTTTTTTTTTTTTTTTTGGCAGTATGCGGGCCTCTTACTGCTGTGGCCTCTCCCGTTGCGGAGCACAGGCTCCGGACACGCAGGCTCAGCGGCCATGGCTCACAGGCCCAGCCGCTCCGCGGCATGTGGGATCCTCCCGGACCGGGGCACGAACCCGCGTCCCCTGCATCGGCAGGCGGACTCTCAACCACCGCGCCACCAGGGAAGCCCAAGCACCCTATTTATTTAAAATAAAAATGATTTTCTAACACAATGGTTCTCAACTCCTCATTCCCAGGCCAGTGTTTCCGAGGGATAAAACGCTCCAGTCTGTCACAGTGGCTCACGTATCTGTGTGTGGGAGGGAAAGTGGGGGGTGGGGATGGTGGGCTCTGTCAGATGAGGCAAAGGACGAGGAGATGGGCAGGCAGGACCGCGCAGCAGGAGTAGTTTGAACAAGTTGAACAGCAGCCTCCTCTAACCCCTCCCTGAAGAACCATCACTGTAAACTTGAAAGCTTATGGTGTGAAAGGTCAGGGCACAGTGTGTAGTTTTTCTTGTAGTTGGGATTATCCTCCTGCACAGTAGTTCTCGGCCCTTTCTGCTCATTGGAACACCTGAGACCAATAAAACCAGAACCTTTGGAGGATGATGTGGTCCAAGCTGGGGACGTTTTTGAAAACTCCTCCAGGTGATTAAAACACAGGGCCAGGATGGCAAACTGCTGCCCTTCCTGTGGGCTCTGTAATGTCGGTAACGGTCAGTCACGAGCATTTTATATTTCAGTGTGAATCTTTAATTTAACCTTTGTCACCTAACAAGTTTAAAGCTGGTGGCAGTTTCCCTGCTCGTTTCTTTAGGTGCAAATCACTACACTGAATTCAAAACAGGAAAACCTCACAATATTAATCTTCCAAGTCAATATATTCTTAAAAAGTATTAATGGCATAAAAGTCACCAAAAACTAAAAAGGAGGTTCTTGGTAAGAAGAGTAGATTCTCTGGTGTCTTTCATTTTGCTCTTGCCCCTGGAGGCCATTATTTGGCACCATACATAGCGCTGTCACAAGCCTGCCCTCTCCTCTCCCTCTCTCTCATTACACAACTCAATTTAGCCCCAACTAAGAGGTCACCAGAAAGTCCACAAAAGCAGTTTATGTCCAAATTAATACATTAACCCTAAAGAACACTCTTAAATCAATTTCTTTTGTTTGAACACTGAACTGGAGTCTGTGGTGCTGAAAGAATTTTCTGGAAAATAAGATGGGAAGTCAGAGGTGAGGCTCCAAGAATAAAGAACGATAAACTAAAAGGAGCCAATTTGGTAAATCAAATTTTTCTGAGAGACGGCTAAGAGGCTGGTTGCTGAGAAGCTGCAAATGTTGAACTTAAATTTTTTTAAATTTTATTTTGGCACTTTCTTTCACAAGCCAAACCAGGAAAATAACCGAATACGGTTTGTGCAGAAGAGTGACCTGGACAAAATATCTCTGGTCCTTCTACTACTCAGTTGTCTGATCTGTCTTATCTGCTCTTTATTCAATTCGAAATGCAAAGTTTAAATGGGCTGTTTGCTTGTATTTGATTAGACTCTTCCCAGTAATGCGTTCTGTTTAATAGATATTCAGAACATAACCTTGTAGAAAATAGATCAAGATTTCAATTGACCTTAATTATATATTATTCTCTGTCCTGTTTATTCATTCGCTCAATAAAATGTACTGAACATCTACCACCTGACAGAAAAGACATGAAGGTGGCTTGGCCTAAGGTGGTGGCAGTAGCTCCACAGAGAAATAGAAGGACTGGTGAGATATTTAGGGGTAGAATTTGACAGCCCTTTATGATGGGCTGGATGTGGGACGAAGGGCAGGGAGCAGTCAAGAATGCTTCTACTCCTAGGTTTATATCTGAGGTAACTAGGGGATGGTGGCAGGGACACCAGGGATGGAAGTGGTGGGCAGGGAGGAGGGCAATTTTCCTGTTCAAGAATGTGTAGGGTGGGTTTGAGTCACAGACTCCTAAAAAACAAGGAACAATTTTGTACGAACATGCACTTTCTGGGGAGACGGTCCTCAGTGTTTGACATTTATTTAAAATAAAGTTAATGACCCCATAAATGGTTAGGGATCACTGATGCATACCATATAGAACTTGGAAATTCTTAAACATTACATTCAGGTCAAACAGATGGTTCTGCCAAGTTGTTCAAGCAAATGGTCTTTTTTTTTTTTTAATGTAAATCTTCTCATGTGCCACAATCACATTCTTGGTAATGACAGGGAATATTTAAAAAAAATTTTTTTTAATTTTTTGGCTGTGTTGGGTCTTCACTACTGCACACAGGCTTTCTCTAGTTGCAGTAAGTGGGGGCTACTCTTTGTTGTGGTGAGGGGATTCTCATTGCGATAGCTTCTCTGTTGTGGAGCACGGGCTCTATAGTGCAGGCTCAGTAGCTGTGGCGCACGGGCTTAGCTGCTCCACGGCATGTGGGATCTTCCCGAACCAGGGATCGAACCTGTGTCCCCTGCACTGGCAGGTGTATTCTTAACCACTGCACCACCAGGGAAGTCCAAGCAAATGGTCTTTAATAAGACTATGTCTCAAGAGTATTCTATGCTTATGATCTGGTACAAGAACAAGGTAGCATCAGTGAGTGTTAATTTCATTCAACTTAGCAAAGACACTTGATAAAAATTCTGCAGAACTCTAGAATTTATATCAAAAACTAATTTCCATAATAAGTTGAATGACTTTGTAAAGCTGAAAAGATTCTAAGCAAAGCCAGTACAGAATGCTGGCTTATTGATAATTACATGTTTGCTAGAACTGATTTGGCTTTTTTTGTAAAACTCACCATTTTTCTCTTAACGCAAGTTTTGAGGCAACTTTGCTGAGCCTCATCAATCTGGGTAAAGTCAACTGTTGGGTCAATTCCATGTAGAAACCAAAAAAGACCAAAAAGTTTTGGTGGAGTTATATTTCTGAATCCAAACGGTTTAACAAAGATAAATCTGCATCAACTGCAGGAAAAGTTGTTGAAAAACACAGTCTACCTGATCATAAACAGTTGTTCCACTGCCTAAAATGTGAGATGTAAGAAGGATGCTATCACTTAACTATAGCCAAATGTTCTACCCCTCTCCTCTCAATTCGATTAAGGTGGTGGCAGCAGCTCTACAGAGAAATAGGTGGACTAATGAGACATTTAGGAGGTAGAATTTGACAGGCCTCTGCCCCACTCCAGATGAATACAGGAATGTTATTACTTTTAAAATTCAGAAAAGAAAGGATAAACTTGTGGCTCTGGCCCATATCATGTATGTCTACTTAAGTTTCATCCTTCTCAGCAAAAGGAAAGACCAGTATCTGTTAAGGAGGAAGGTATTGTGAGGAGGAAATATGGAACATCCTATGGGGATATATTTTGCCTAATAGTATTCTAAATGGTTCATACACAGTCTTATTTAATTGACAGGTATTTTCATATACGTGGTATGAGAAGAGATTTTTCACCAGAACATATGAGTAACAACACTGTAGTAACAGGATGCTTTTGTCAAGGAGTCATTTGTTGTAGTAAGAAATGAACTGAGCTCAGTCTTTGGTTTCTACCTGTGGTCCTGTGGAATGACAGATTAAGGAAGAGTTTGTACCAAACATCACTTAAATGGAGTTGAGAACCACCTGGAAATACTCTGCTCGAGGCAGAAGAGCTACTGCAGCAGACTCTGAATGTGGAACCAGGAAATCAAGGAAGTGACTGAAAGAGCACTGAATTACAGTCACAGCAAGATGGGCCTAGGTTTGTAATTCATGTGTGGAATAGTCTCAAAAGAGTATTTAAGAAACTGGAAGATGGTTTAGAAGGGTTTGATCTGTTGCTATGAAGGAGAGAAAGAAAACAAGTCTTTGAAACGTGGCTGCCAGGTACTTAAGAAAAGGCTCCAGTGTGAATGAATCTCCAATTTCATGGAATAAAAGTATTTACAATACAGCAAAGGTTTACAAAGGCCGAAGTACTTGAAGAATAAAGAGGTCATGCCAAAAATGAAGACATATATTTTGGTCAAGAAGAATGTCAAATATTTGTTTTCACAACTACACAAGAGATTTTGTATTTTGCTCAACTAAGCTCTTTGGGTCACATATTTAAGTGACATTTTCGTTCCTGCAGAATTATCACAACAAAAACTATAAAAAAAAAAAACCTAGACATTTTTGACAAAACAAATTCCAACTTCATAAATACTTAAACAAATCAAACAGAATGCTGTTACAAACTCCAAAGATTAGGCTAATCGTAATTCTTTGAGCCCAATAACTTCCCATTAGTTCCATAACATAAGTTTAGAAGGCAGAAATAGAGTAATATTTTGGTGTCCTCATCAAATTATTTATCTAAATTGCACCAAGAAGCAATAATCAAGTAAACATTGTTTCCTATATAACCATTTTTCCATAAACTAAAAAACATTTTAAAAATTTAACAGAAATATAAAACAAACTTTACACCAGACAGAAAGATAAAAGCATTTCCTGATATCTATGCTTATAATCAAGAAAATTTAGCTATGAATAAATTCTCTACTCAGTTTTGGGGTATGTCAAACACTCAATTTCATGTGAAAAGTGGCACACGACGATACTTCTAAAGTTAGAGAAGTCCTTGCCTGAGAAGTTAAAACAATTTCTGTCTACGTGGTTAAGAATGGCAGAGTTTGGGGCTTCCGGGAAGATGGCGGAAGAGTAAGACGCGGAGATCACCTTCCTCCCCACAGATACACCAGAAATACATCTACACGTGGAACAACTCCTACAGAACACCTACTGAACGCTGGCAGAAGCCCTCAGACCTCCCCAAAGCAAGAAACTCCCCACGTACCTGGGTAGGGCAAAAAAATAAAGAGACAAAAGGATAGGGACGGGACCTACACCAGTGGGAGGGAGCTGTGAAGGAGGAAAGGTTTTCTCACACTAGGAAGGCCCTTCGCGGGCAGAGACTGCGGGTGGCGGAGGGGGGAGCTTCGAAGCCGCGGAGGAGAGCACAGCAACAGGGTGTGGAGGGCAAAGCGGAGAGATTCCCGCACAGAGGATCAGGGCCGACCGGCACTCACCTGCCCGAGAGGCTTGTCTGCTCACCTGCCGGGGCGGGCGGGGCTGGGAGTTGAGGCTTGGGCTTCAGTCGGAGCACCGACTGGCGTTGGCGGCGTGAACACAGCCTGCAGGGGGTTAGTACGCCACGGCTAGCCGGAAGGGAGTCCGGGAAAGAGTCTGGAGCTGCCGAAGAGGCAAGAGACTTTTTCTTCCCTCTTTGTTTCCTGGTGCGGGAGGAGAGGGGATTAAGAGCGCTGCTTAAAGGAGCTCCAGAGACGGGCGCGAGCCGCAGCTAAAAGCGCGGACCCCAGAGACGGGCATGAGACGCTAAAGGCTCCTGCTGCCGCCAACAAGAAGCCTGTGTGCGAGCACAGGTCACTATCCACACCCCGCTTGCGGGGAGCCTGTGCAGCCCGCCACTGCCACGGCCCCGGGATCCAGGGACAACTCCCCCGGGAGAACGCACGGCGCGCTTCAGGCTGGTGCAACGTCACGCCGGCGGCTGCCGCCACAGGCTCGCCCCACACTCCGTGCCCCTCCCTCTCCCCGGCCTGAGTGAGCCAGAGCTCCCGAATCAGCGGCTCCTTTAACCCTGTCCTGTCTGAGCGAAGAACAGACGCCCTCCAGCGACCTACATGCAGAGGCGGGGCCAAATCCAAAGCTGAGCCCCTGGGAGCTGTGAGAACAAAGAAGAGAAAGGGAAATCTCTCCCAGCAGCCTCAGAAGCATCGGATTAAAGCTCCACAATCAACTTGATGTACCCTGCATCTGTGGAATACATGAATACACAACGAATCATCCCAAATTGAGGAGGTGGACGTTGAGAGCAAGATTTATGATTTTTTCCCCGTTTCCTCTTTTTGTGAGTGTGTATATGTATGCTTCTGTGTGAGATTTTGTCTGTATAGCTTTTCTTCCACCATTTGTCCTAGGGTTCTATCCGTCCGTTTTTTTTTCTCTTAATAATTATTTTTTATTTTAGTAACTTTATTATATTTTATCTTAATTTTATTTTATCTTTTCTTTTTTTCCTTCCTTCCCTCCTTCCTTCCTTCCTTCCTCCCTCCCTCCCTCCCTTCCTCCCTCCTTTCTTTCTTTCTTTCTTTATTTCTTTCTACTTTTACTAATTCTTTCTTTCTACTTTTTCTCCCTTTTATTCTGAGCTGTGTGCATGAAAGGCTCTTGGTGTTGCAGCCAGGAGTCAGTGCTGTGCCTCTGAGGTGGGAGAGCCAACTTCAGGACACTGGTCCACAAGAGACCTCCCAGCTCCACATAATATCAAATGGCGAAAATCTCCCATAGATCTCCACCTTAACACCAGCACCCAGCTTCACTCAATGACCAGCAAGCTACAGTGCTGGACATCCTATGCTAAATAACTAGCAAGACAGGAACCCAACCCCACCCATTATCAGAGAGGCTGCCTAAAATCATAATAAGTCCACAGACACCCCAAAACACACCTCCAGACGTGGACCTGCCCACCAAAAAGACAAGATCCAGCCTTATCCACAAGAACACAGGCACTAGTCCCCTCCACCAGGAAGCCTACACAACCCACGGAACCAACTTTAGCCACTGGGGACAGACACCAAAAACAACAGGAACTACGAACCTGCAGCCTGCAAAAAGGAGACCCCAAACACAGTAAGATAAACAAAATGAGAAGACAAAGAAACACAGCAGATGAAGGAGCAAGGTAAAAACCCACCAGACCTAACAAATGTAGAGGAAATAGGCAGTCTACCTGAAGAAGAATTCAGAATAATGATAGTAAAGATGATCCAAAATCTTGGAAATAGAATAGAAAAAATGCAAGAAACATTTAACAAGGACCTAGAAGAACTAAAGATGAAACAAACAATGATGAACAACACAATAAATGAAATTAAAAATACTCTAGATGGGATCAATAGCAGAATAACTGAGGCAGGAGGACGGATAAGTGACCTGGAAGATAAAATAGTGGAAATAACTACTGCAGAGCAGAATAAAGAAAAAAGAATGAAAAGAATTGAGGACAGTCTCAGAGACCTCTGGGACAACATTAAACACACCAACATTCGAATTATAGGGGTCCCAGAAGAAGAAGAGAAAAAGAAAGGGACTGAGAAAATATTTGAAGAGATTATAGTTGAAAACTTCCCTAATATGGGAAAGGATATAGTTAATCAAGTCCAGGAAGCACAGAGAGTCCCATACAGGATAAATCCAAGGAGAAATATGCCAAGACACATATTAATCAAACTGTCAAAAATTAAATACAAAGAAAATATATTAAAAGCAGCAAGGGAAAAACAACAAATAACACACAAGGGAATCCCCATAAGGTTAACAGCTGATCTTTCAGCAGAAACTCTGCAAGCCAGAAGGGACTGGCAGGACATATTTAAAGTGATGAAGGAGAAAAACCTGCAACCAAGATTACTCTACCCAGCAAGGATCTCATTCAGATTTGATGGAGAAATTAAAACCTTTACAGACAAGCAAAAGCTGAGAGAGTTCAGCACCACCAAACCAGCTTTACAACAACTGCTAAAGGAACTTCTCTAGACTAGAAACACAAGAGAAGGAAAAGACCTACAATAACAAACCCAAAACAATTAAGAAAATGGAAATAGGAACATACATATCGATAATTACCTTAAATGTAAATGGACTAAATGCTCCCACCAAAAGACACAGATTGGCTGAATGGATACAAAAACAAGACCCATATATATGCTGTCTACAAGAGACCCACTTCAGACCTAGAGACAGATACAGACTGAAAGTAAGGGGATGGAAAAAGATATTTCATGCAAATGGAAACCAAAAGAAAGCTGGAGTAGCAATTCTCATATCAGACAAAACAGACTTTAAAATAAAGACTATTACAAGAGACAAAGAAGGACACTACATAATGATCAAGGGATCAATCCAAGAAGAAGATATAACAATTGTAAATATTTATGCACCCAACATAGGAGCACCTCAATACATAAGGCAAATACTAACAGCCATAAAAGGGGAAATCAACAGTAACACATTCCTAGTAGGGGACTTTAACACCCCACTTTCACCAATGGACAGATCATCCAAAATGAAAATAAATAAGGAAACAGAAGCTTTAAATGATACATTAAACAAGATGGACTTAACTGATATTTATAGGACATTCCATCCAAAAACAACAGAATAAACTTTCTTCTGAAGTGCTCATGGAACATTCTCCAGGATAGATCATATCTTGGGTCACAAATCAAGCCTTGGTAAATTTAAGAAAACTGAAATTGTTTCAAGTATCTTTTCTGACCACAACACTATGAGACTAGATATCAATTACAGGAAAAGATCTGTAAAAAATACAAACACATGGAGGCTAAACAATACACTACTTAATAAAGAAGTGATCACTGAAGAAATCAAAGAGGAAATAAAAAAATACCTAGAAACAAATGACAATGGAGACACGACGACCCAAAACCTATGGGATGCAGCAAAAGCAGTTCTAAGAGGGAAGTTTATAGCAATACAATCCTACCTTAAGAAACAGGAAACATCTCGAATAAACAACCTAACCTTGCACCTAAAGCAATTAGAGAAAGAAGAACAAAAAACCCCCAAAGTTACCAGAAGGAAAGAAATCATAAAAAACAGATCAGAAATAAATGAAAAAGAAATGAAGGAAATGATAGCAAAGATCAATAAAACTAAAAGCTGGTTCTTTCAGAAGATAAACAAAATTGATACACCATTAGCCAGACTCATCAAGAAAAAAAGGGAGAAGACTTAAATCAATAGAATTAGAAATGAAAAAGGAGAAGTAACAACTGACACTGCAGAAATACAAAAGATCATGAGGGATTACTACAAGCAACTCTATGCCAATAAAATGGACAACCTGGAAGAAATGGACAAATTCTTAGAAATGCACAACCTGCCAAGACTGAATCAGGAAGTAATAGAAAATATGAACAGACCAATCACAAGCACTGAAATTGAAACGGTGATTAAAAATCTTCCAAAAAACAAAAGCCCAGGACCAGATGGCTTCACAGGCAATTTCTAACAAACATTTAGAGAAGAGCTAACACCTGTCCTTCTCAAACTCTTCCAAAATACAGCAGAGGGAGGAACACTCCAAAACTCATTCTACGAGGCCACCATCACCCTGATACCAAAACCAGACAAGGATGTCACAAAGAAAGAAAACTACAGGCCGATATCACTGATGAACATAGATGCAAAAATCCTCAACAAAATATTAGCAAACAGACTCCAACGGCACATTAAACGGATCATACACCATGATCAAGTGCGGTTTATTCCAGGAATGCAAGGATTCGTCAATATACGCAAATCAATCAACGTGATACACCATATTAACAAACGGAAGGAGAAAAACCATATGATCATCTCAATAGATGCAGAGAAAGCTTTTGACGAAATTCAACACCCATTTATGATAAAAACTCTCCAGAAAGTAGGCATAGAGGGAACTTTCCTCAACATAATAAAGGCCATGTATGACAAACCCACAGCCAACATCGTTCTTAATGGTGAAAAACTGAAAGCATTTCCACTAAGATCAGGAACAAGACAAGGTTGCCCACTCTCACCACTCTTATTCAACATAGTTCTAGAAGTTTTAGCCACAGCAATCAGAGAAGAAAAGGAAATAAAAGGAATCCAACTCGGAAAAGGAGAAGTAAAGCTGTCACTCTTTGCAGATGACATGATACTATACACAGAGAATCTGAAAGATGCTACCAGAAAACTACTAGAGCTAATCAATGAATTTGGTAAAGTAGCAGGATACAAAATTAATGCACAGAAATCTCTGGCATTCCTATACACTAATGATGAAAAATCTGAAAGTGAAATCAAGAAAACACTCCCATTTACCACTGCAACAAAAAGAATAAAATATCTAGGAATAAACCTACCTAAGGAGACAAAAGACCTGTATGCAGAAAATTATAAGACACTGATGAAAGAAATTAAAGATGATACAAACAGATGGAAAGATATACCATGTTCTTGGATTGGAAGAATCAACATTGTGAAAATGACTCTACTACCCAAAGCAATCTACAGATTCAATGCAATCCCTATCAAACCACCACTGGCATTTTTCACAGAACTAGAACAAAAAATTTCACAATTTGTACGGAAACACAAAAGACCCCGAATAGCCAAAGCAATCTTGAGAACAATAAACGGAGCTGGAGGAATCAGGCTCCCTGACTTCAGACTATACTACAAAGCTACAGTAATCAAGACAGTATGGTACTGGCACAAAAACAGAAAGATAGATCAATGGAACAGGATAGAAAGCCCAGAGATAAACCCACGCCCATATGGTCACCTTATCTTTGATAAAGGAGGCAGGAATGTACAGTGGAGAAAGGACAGCCTCTTCAATAAGTGGTACTGGGAAAACTGGACCAGTACATGCAAAAGTATGAGATTAGATCACTCCCTAACACCATACACAAAAATAAGCTCAAAATGATTAAAGACCTAAATGTAAGGCCAGAAACTATCAAATTCTTAGAGGAAAACATAGGCAGAATACTCTATGACATAAATCACAGCAAGATCCTTTTTGACCCACCTCCTAGAGAAATGGAAATAAAAACAAAAATAAGCAAATGGGACCTAATGAAACTTCAAAGCTTTTGCACAGCAAAGGAAACCATAAACAAGACCAAAAGACAACCCTCAGAATGGGAGAAAATACTTGCAAATGAAGCGACTGACAAAGGATTAATCTCCAAAATTTATAAGCAGCTCATGCAGCTCAATAACCAAAAAACAAACAACCCAATCCCAAAATGGGCAGAAGACCTAAATAGACATTTCTGCAAAGAAGATATACAGACTGCCACCAAACACATGAAAGAACGCTCAACATCATTAATCATTAGAGAAATGCAAATCAAAACTACAATGAGATATCATCTCACACCAGTCAGAATGGCCATCATCAAAATATCTAGAAACAATAAATGCTGGAGAGGGTGTGGAGAAAAGGGAACCCTCTTGCACTGCTGGTGGGAATGTGAATTGATACAGCCACTATGGAGAACAGTATGGAGGTTCCTTAAAAAACTAAAAATAGAACTACCATATGACCCAGCAATCCCACTACTGGGCATATACCCTGAGAAAACCATAATTCAAAAAGAGTCATGTACCAAAATGTTCATTGCAGCTCTATTTACAACAGCCGGGAGATGGAAACAACCTAAGTGTCCATCATCAGATGAATGGATAAAGAAGATATGGCACATATATACAATGGAATATTACTCAGCCATAAAAAGAAACGAAATTGAGCTATTTGTAATGAGGTGGATAGACCTAGAGTCTGTCATACAGAGTGAAGTAAGTCAGAAAAAGAAAGACAAATACCATATGCTAACACATATATATGGAATTTAAGGG
>NW_020838627.1:0-625 GCF_003676395.1 Aethalodelphis obliquidens
TGAATTATGGTTTTCTCTGGGTATATGCCCAGTAGTGGGATTGCTGGATCATATGGTAATTCTATTTTTAGTTTTTTAAGGAACCTCCATACTGTTCTCCATAGTGACTATCAATTTACATTCCCACCAGTCGTGGAAGAGGGTTCCTTTTCTTCACACCCTCTCCAGCATTTGTTGTTTGTAGATTTTCTGATGATGCCCATTCTAACAGGTGTGAGGTGATACCTCATTGTAGTTTTGATTTGCATTTCTCTAATAATTAGTGATGTAGAGCAGCTTTTTATGTGCTCCTTGGCCATCTCTACGTCTTTTTGGAAGAAATGTCTATTTAGATCTTCTGCCCATTTTTATATTGGGTTGTTTGTTTTTTTAATATTGAGCTGCATCAGCTGTTTATATATATTGGAGATTAATCCTTTGTCCATTGATTCAGTTGCAAATATATTCTCCCATTCTGAGGGTTGTCTTTTTGTGTTTGTAGTTTCCATTGCTTTGCAAAAGCTTTTACGTTTCATTAGGTCCCATTTGTTTAGTTTTCTTTTTTATGTCATTACTCTAGGAGGTGGATCAAAAAAGATCTTGCTGTGATTTATGTTAGAGTATTCTTCCTATGTTTTCCTCTAAG
>NW_020838627.1:725-11489 GCF_003676395.1 Aethalodelphis obliquidens
TTTCCCAGCACCACTGATTGAAGACACTGTCTTTTCTCCATTGTATAGTCTTGCCTACTTTGTCATAGATTAGTTGACCATAGGTGTGTAGGTTTATCTCTGGGCTTCTTTCTTTTTTATTTTCCTTTTACACCTTTATTGGAGTATAATTGCTTTACAATGGAGTGTTAGTTTCTGCTGTATAACAAAGTGAATCAATTATACATATACATATATCACCATATCCCCTCCCTCTTACATCTCCCTCCCACCCTCCACATCCCACCCCTTTAGGTGGTCGCAAAGCACCGAGCTGACCTCCCTGTGCTATGTGGCTGCTTCCCAGTAGCTATCGATGTTACATTTGGTCATGTATATATGTCCATGGCACTCTCTCACTTCGTCCCAGCTTACCCTTCCCCCTCCCCGTGTCCTCAAGTCCTTTCTCTATGTCTGTGTCCTTAATCCTGTCCTGCCCCTAGGTTCTTCATAAACTTTTTTCTTTAGATTCCATATATCTCTGTTAGCACACGGTATTTATTTTTCTCTTTCTGACTTACTTCACTGTGTAGGACAGACTCTAAGTCCATCCCCCTCACTACAAATAACTCAGTTTTGTTTCTTTTTATGGCTGAGTAATATTCCATTTATATATGTGCCAGATATTCTTTATCCATTTATCTGTTGATGGACACTTAGGTTGCTTCCATGTCCTGGCTATTGTAAGTAGAACTGCAATGAACATTGTTGTATATAACTCTTTTTGAATTATGGTTTTCTCAGGGCAAATGCCCAGTAGTTGGATTGCTGGGTCGTATGGTACTTCTATTTTTAGTTTTTTCAGGAACCTCTATACTGTTATCCCTAGTGGGTATAGCAATTTACATTCCCAGCAACAGTGCAAGAACGTTCCCTCTTCTCCAGTAAATGCCTCTCCAGCATTTATTGTTTGTAGATTTTTTGATGATTGCCATTCTGACTGCTGGGAGGTGATACCTCACTGTAGTTTTGATTTGCATTTCTCTAATGATTAGTGATGTTCAGCATCCTTTCATGTGTTTATTGGCAACCTGTATATCGTCTTTGGAGAAATGTCTATTTAGGTCTTCTGCCCATTTTTGGATTGTGTTGTTTGTTTTTGTGATATTGAGCTACACGAGCTGCTTGTAAATTTTGGAGATTAATCTTTTGTCATTTGCTTCATTTGAAAACATTTTCTCCCATTCTGAGGGTTGTATTTTCGTCTTGTTTATGTTTTCCTTTGCTGTGCAAAAGCTTTGAAGTTTCATTAGGTCCCATTTGTTTATTTTTGTTTTTATTTCCACTTCTCTAGGAGGTGGGTCAAAAAGGATCTTGCTGTGATTTATGTCATAGAGTGTTCTGCCTATGTTTTCCTCTAATAATTTTATAGTGTCTGGTCTAACATTTAGATCTCTAATTCATTTTGAGTTTATTTTTGTGTATGGTGTTATGGAGTGTTCTAATTTCATTCTTTCACGTGTAGTTGTCCAGTTTTCCCAGCACCACTTACTGAAGAGACTGTCTTTTCTTCATTGTATATCTTTGCCTCCTTTGTCATAGATGAGTTAGCCATAGGTACGTAGGTTTATCTCTGGGCTTTCTATCTTGTTCAATTGATCTATATTTCTGTTTTTGTGCCAGTACCATATAGTCTTGATTAATGTAGCTTTGTAGTATAGTCTGAAGTTAGGAAGTCTGATTCCTCCAGCTCTTTTAATTTCCCTCAAGACTGCTTTGGCTATTCGGGGTCTTTTGTGTCTCCATACAAATTTTAAGATTTTTTTGTTCTAGTTCTGTAGAAAATGCCAGTGGTATTTGATAGGGATTGCATTGAATATGTAGCTTGCTTTGGGTACTATAGTCATTTTCACAATATTGATTCTTCTAATCCAAGAACATGGTTTATACCTCCATATGTTTATATCATCTTTGATTTCTTTCAGCAGTGTCTTATAGTTTTCTGAGTACAGGTCTTTTACCTCCTTATGTAGGTTCATTCCTCCGTATTTTATTCTTTTTGTTGCAATGGTGAATGAGATTGTTTCCTTAATTTCTCTTTCTGATCTTTCATTGTTAGTGTATAGGAATGCAAGAGATTTCTGTGCATTAATTTTGTATCCTGCAACTTTACCAAATTCATTGATTAGCTCTGGTAGTTTTCTGGTGGCATCTTTAGGATTCACTATGTGTAGTATCGTGTCATTTGCAAACAGTGACAATTTTACTTCTTCTTTTCCAATTTGTATTCCTTTTATTTCTTTTTCTTCTCTGATTACTGTGTCTAGGACTTCCAAAAACTATGTTGAGTAATAGTGGTGAGAATGGACATCCTTGTCTTGTTCCTGATCTTAGAGGAAATGCTTTTAGTTTTTCACTATTGAGAATGATGTTTGCTGTGGGTTTGTCATATACTGCCTTTATTATGTTGAGGTAGATTCCCTCTATGCCCACTTTTTGGAGACTTTTAATCATAAATTGGTGTTGAATTTTGTCAAAAGCTTTTCCTGCATCTATTGGGATGATCATATTTTTATTCTACAATTTGTTAATATGGTGTATCACATTGATTGATTTGTGTATATTGAAGAATTCTTGCATCCCTGGGATAAACCCCACCTGATCATGGTGCATGATCCTTTTAATGTGTTGTTTAATTCTGTTTCCTAGTATTTTGTTGAGGATTTTTACATCTATATTAATCAGTGATATTGGTCTCTAATTTTCTTTTTCTGTAGTATCTTTGTCTGGTTTTGGTATCAGGGTGATTGTGGCCTCATATAATGAGTTTGGGAGTGTTCCTTCCCCTGAAAAGTTCTGAAGAGTTTGAGAAGATTGGGTGTTAGCTCTTGTCTAAATGTTTGATAGAATTCACCTCTGATGCCATCTAGTTCTGGACTTTTGTTTGTTGGAAGATTTTTAATCACACTTTCAATTTCATTACTTGTGATTGGTCTGTTCATATTTTCTATTTCTTCCCGGTTCAGTCTTGGAAGGTTATACCTTTCTAAGAATTTGTCCATTTCTTCCAGGTTGTCCATTTTATTGGCATAGAGTTGCTTGTAGAGGTCTCTTAGGATGCTTTGTATTTCTGTGGTGTCTGTTACAACTTCTCCTGTTTCATTTCTAATTTTATTGATTTGAGTCCTCTCCCTCTTTTACTTGAGTCTGGCTAAAGGTTTATCATTTTTGTTTATCTTCTCAAAGAACCAGCTTTTAGTTTTATTGATCTTTGCTATTGTTTTTATTTCATTTATTTCTGCTCTGATCTTTATGATTTCTTTCCTTCTATTAACTTTGGGTTTTGTTCTTCATTCTCTAGTTCCTTTAGGTGTAGGGTTAGATTGTTTATTTGAGATTTTTCTGGTTTCTTGAGGTAGGCTTTTATTGCTATAAACTTCCCTCTTAGAACTGTTTTTGCTGCATCCCATAGGTTTTGGATCATCGTGTTTTTGTTGTCATTTGTCTCTAGGTATTTTTTGATTTCCTCAGTGATCTCTTGGTTATTTAGAAATGTATTGTTTAGCCTCCATGTGTTTGTTTTTTACGTTATTTTCCCTGTAATTGATTTCTAATCTCATAGCATTGTGGTCGGAACAGCTGCTTGATATGATTTCAGTTTTCTTAAATTTACTGAGGCTTTATTTGTGACCCAAGATGTGATCTATCCCGGAGAATGTTCCTTGTGCCATTGAGAAGAACTTGTAGTCTGCTGTTTTTGGATGGAATGTCCTATAAATATCCATTAAATCTATCTGGTCTATTGTGTCATTTAAAGCTTATGTTTCCTTATTAATTTTCTGTCTGGATGATCTCCATTGGTGTAAGTGAGGTGTTAAAGTCCCTTGCTATTATTGTGTTACTGTTGATTTCCTCTTTTATAGCTGTTAGCAGTTGCCTTATGTATTGAGGTGTTCCTGTGTTGGGTACATATATATTTATAATTGTTATATCTTGGATTGATCCCTTGATCATTATGTAGTGTCCTTCCTTGTCTCTTGTAACATTCTTTATTTTAAAATCTATTTTATCTGGTATGAGTATTGCTACTCCAGCTTTCTTTTGATTTTCATTTGCATGGAATATATTTTTCCATCCTCTCACTTTCAGTCTGTATGTGTCCCTAGGTCTGAAATGGGTCTCTTGTAGACAGCATATATATGGATCTTGTTTTTGTATCCATTCAGTGAGCCTGTGTCATTTGGTTGGAGCATTTAATCCATTCACGTTTAAGGTAATTATCAATATGTATGTTCCTATTATTATTTTCTTAATGTTATGGGTTTGTCTTAGTGGGTCCTTTTCTTCTCTTGTGTTTCCCACTTAGAGAAGTTCCTTTAGCATTTGTTGTAGAGCTGGTTTCGTGGTGCTGAATTCTCTTAGCTTTTGCTTGTCTGTAAAGCTTTTGATTTCTCCATCAAATCTGAATGAGATACTTGCTGGGTGGAGTACTCTTGGTGGTAGGTTCTTCCCTTTCATCACGTTAAATTTATCATGCCACTCCCTTCTGGCTTGTAGATTTTCTGCTGAGAAATCAGCTGTTAACCTTATGGGAATTCCGTTGTATGTTGTCATTTTTCCCTTGTTGCTTTCAATAATTTTTCTTTGTCTTTAATTTTTTCAATTTGATTACTGTGTGTCTCGGCATTTTTCTCCTTTGGTTTATCCTGCCTGGGACTCTCTGCGCTTCGTGGACTTTGGTGGCTATTTCTTTTCCCATGCTAGGGAAGTTTTCAACTATAATCTCTTCAGATATTTTCTCGAGTCCTTTCTCTCTCTGTTCTCCATCTGGGACCCCTATAATGCGAATGTTGTTGCATTTAATGTTGTCCCAGAAGTCTCTTAGGTTGTCTTCATTTATTTTCATTCTTTTTCTTTATTCTGTTCCATGGCAGTGATTTCCACCTTTCTGTCTTCCAGGTCACTTATCCGTTCTTCTGTCACAGTTATTCTGCTACTGATTCCTTCTAGTGTATTTTTCATTTCAGTTATTGTATTGTTCATCTCTGTTTGTTTGTTCTTTAATTCTTCTAGGTGTTTGTTCCTTAATTCTTCTTGGTCTTTGTTAAGCATTTCTTGCATCTTCTCGATCTTTGCCTCCATTATTTTTCTAAGGTCTTGGATCATCTTCACTATCATTATTCTGAATTCTTTTACTGGAAGGTTACCTATCCCCACTTCATTTCGTTGTTTTTCTGAGGATTTATCTTGTTCCTTGATCTGGTATAAAGTCCTCTGCCTTTTCATTTTCTCTATCTTTCTGTGAATGTGGTTTTCCTTCCACAGGCTGCAGAATTGTAGTTCTTCTTGCTTCTGCTGTCTGCTCTCCAGTGATTGAGTCTATCTGAGAGGCTTGTGCAAGCTTCCTTATGCGAGGGACTGGTGGTGGGTAGAGCTGGTTGTTGTTCTGGTGGGCAGAGCTTTAATCTGCTTGTCTGTGGATTAAATAAAAGTTTAATAAAAAGTTTAATCCACTTGTCTGCTGATGCATGGGGCTGGGTTCCCTCCCTGTTGGTTGTTTGGACTGAGGCGACCCAGCACTGGAACCTACCTTGCTCTTGGTGGGGCTAATGGTGGACTCTGGGATAGTTCACGCCAAAGAGTATTTCCCAGAACTTCTGCTGTCAGTGTCGTTGTCCCCATGGTGAGCCGCAGCCACACCCCACCTCTGCAGGAGACCCTCTAAAACTAGCAGCTAGGTATGATCATTCACCTACGGGGTGACTGCTCCTTCCCCTGGGTCCTGATGTGCACACTACTTTGTGTGTGTCCTCCAAGAGTGGAGTCTCTGTTGAGACTCTGAATGCAGTTGAGACTCTGAGTGGAGTCGCACAGACTCTGGGTCCTGTGAAGCTTCGATGTTTTGTGGTTCTAGAAATCCTATAGGAGACGGTCCACAGCAGGTGAAGCTAATGCTGTCATAGAGGTGGTGAAACCAAAGATCTGCAGTTCCGACTAGAGGTGCTGATGTACAAACAGGACAAAATCATCTCATGTGAATGTAGTTCAGGCACGTTTAAAATGAATGCAGTCATGTTAATGCCTAACATCTTCTATCTTGTGCCTCTCCTCAAGGACCCCCTCCTCAGTTCCTGAGGCTCCTGTAAGTCATGTACAGGGGAATGGAGAGTGGGCTCTGTCCAGTCTGAGCCCTGAGTTACCCTGTGTGTATCTTAGGATACTTTGTATTTCTGTGGTGGCTCTTGTAACATCATCTCTTTCAGTTCTGATTTATTTGGCCCCTCTCTTTAAAAAAAAATACTACTGTTGTCTTTTATTCTTTACAGAAGTTTAATAAGTGTTTGATCTACTACCCTTACTCTATGTATACTTTTTGCCGTGAGATTTTTACTTTTGTTTGTTTTCTTGTTACTGTCAATAATTAGTGAGAATTCTTTTAAGCTACCTTCAACATTGCTTATAAAGCTGCTTTATTAGTGATGACAGAGCTTTAATGGAAGTCGTGTTCTGGTTGTAAATTAGAATGCAATATGCCAGCAAAAAGCCCCTTAAGTGTATGTCTCATTACTTCTCGTTCTTTTTTTTCCCTTTTTTTCTCTCTTTTTTTTCTTGTTCTTTTTTTAATGTTTATTTTTTATCAGAGCAAATTTGATTAAAATGTTTTGTTTGTTCTAGGTGTGTAAGATGTGGTTCTTTTACACATATACATGTATCTATACTTCTTCAGATCGTTTTCTCATGTAGCTTGTGACACAATGTTGAGTAGTCTTCTCTTGGTATTCCGTAGGTCTTTGGTGATTATATATTTCACATGTGTTTCTATATCTATGTTAACCTCAATATCCTAATGTATCCAGTCCTCACACCTTTCCATTTGGTGAACCATAACTTTGTTTAATGAATCTGTGATTGCCTTTCTCTGTGGAAATATCTTCATTGGTATCAATTTTTAGCTAACACCTATAAGTGATATTATAGGATATGTGTCTTTTGCTGCCTGACTTAGTACAATTTGCCTGATTACCTCTAGAATCATCTACGGTGCTGCAAATGGCATTGTTTCATTTTTTTCCCTAGATAATATTCCATCTGTACATGTACCAGTTCTTCTTTGTCCACTCACCTGTTGATGGACTTTTTGGTTGCCTCCATGTCTTGGCTATTGTAATACTGCTGCACTGCACATTTGCCTGCCTGTGTCTTTACAATTCTGTCTTCTTATGTTATAGGCCCAGGAGTGGGCATCCTGTATCATATGGTATCTCGGGGTTTACCATTTAAATGCACCACGATTCTGTGCTCATTATTGGCTCTTTCCAGGTTACATCCCACTTAAAGTTGAGGGTATGCATTTCTCCACAACACCTTCAGCATTTATTTATTTATTTATTTTTAATATCTTTATTGAAGTATAATTGCTTTACAATGGTGTGCTAGCTTGTGCTTTACAACAAAATGAATCAGTTATACATATACATATGTTCCCATATCACTTCCCTCTTGCGTCTCCCTCCCTCCCACCCTCCCTCCCCTCCAGGCGGTCACAAAGCACCGAGCTGATCTCCCTGTGCCATGCTGCTGCTTCCCACTAGCTATCTACCTTACGTTTGGTAGTGTATATATGTCCATGCCTCTCTCTCCCTTTGTCACATCTTACCCTTCCCCCTCCCCATATCCTCAAGTCCATTCTCTAGTAGATCTCTGTCTTTATTCCTGTTTTACCCCTAGGTTCTTCATGACATTTTTTCCCCTTAAATTCCAGGTATATGTGTTAGCATACGGTATTTGTCTCTCTCTTTCTGACTTACTTCACTGTGTATGACAGACTCTAGGTCTATCCACCTCATTACAAATAGCTCAATTTCGTTTCTTTTTATGGCTTCAGCATTTATTGTTTGTAGTTTTCTTGCTGATGGATATTCTGACTGGTGTGAGCTGATACCTCTTTGTGGTTGAATTTGCATATGACTCATAATCCTTTGAAATTGAGCTTTAAGTCATGTCCTTTTTATTTTTCAAACTGTGATTACAGCTTAGCTCTTCAAAGTGTTTTCTAAAGTATGTGTTACATTTTGAAATTTATTGGCCATTACCTCCCTCAAAACATTTTGAGGGCAGGTTTCATTTACAGCCCTGCAGTACTTGTTCACATGAAGTGACCATTAGCACAGGCTTTAAAGCTGCTTTTGCAGGTAACGGCCAGATTGCGGCAGCCTTTCTTTGTTCCCCATGCTGGTACTAGGGAAACAGAGCTTCCGGCCGGTGGTCTTCCTCGGTTATAAATTAGAGTGGAATGTGCCCGGATAAACCCCCAAAGGCTGATGTCTCCTTACTTTTGTTTGTTTTTTTAAATTTAATTTATATTTTTATCGGAATAATATTCCATTTTGTATATGGACCACTTCTTGGTGCATTGCTCTGTTGAGGGACATTTTCGTTGCTTCCAAGTGTTGGCTATATTAAATATTGCTGGAGTGCAAGATTGCCAGCTTGTGACTTTTTGATTCTCATTTTCTCAGGTGATAGTCCCAGCAGTGGGTATGACTGATTGACTAGTAGCTCAATGTTTACCTTTTCAAAGCACCTCCATTGTGTTTTCATTAGTGGCTCTTACCATGTCTCCCTTAGAGCCGAGGGTACGAACTTCTCCACAATCCCTTCAGCATTTATAGTTTGCAGCATTTTTGCTAATGGCCAATCTGACTGCTGTGACCTGATAGGTTTTTGTAATTTGGGTTTGCATGACTTTAAAAATTCCTAAAATTCATCATTTTCCACGCCTTTTTCCTTTCTGTTAAAAATCAAGTGTGAGTACAATCTATCTCTTGAAGCTGTCTTCTTGGAAGGTTGCCCTCTTTTGAATTTTTGGTGGATATTCGACCCCAGGATTTTTTTGGAGGGCAGATGTCATTACAGAACTGCAAGTTTGGTGAATATTTAGTGACCATTAGCACTGGGTTTAAAGCTGCTGTTGTGGGAAACGGCCACAAGGAGGCAGCATTTGTCCTTTCCCAAATCTGGGTACTAGGGCAGCAGAGCCTTTCTGGAAGTCGTGGTCCTAGGTTTTAAGTTAGAATGGAATGTGCCAGGAGGAACGCCCATAAGTTTATGTCTCATTACATCTTAGTTTTTAAAATTTATTTAATCGGGGTAATGATTAGATATTGTTTGTCCAGATGTACACAATCTGGTTCATTTGTACAATATATGTCTATTCATGTTCAGATCCTCTTCCCATGTAAAATATTACAGTGTTCCATAGACCTCCCTTGCTATATGGTCCGTCTTTTTGATATATGTTTATTATATGTATTTGTATACGTATGGTAACGTTAATCTTAATTTATCCATTCTGCCCACCTTTCCTTTTAGATAAGCATACTTAATTTCTAAGTCTGTGAGTGTCTTTCTCTGTGGAAATATGTTCATTTGTGTTAGTTATTAGATAACGCCTATAAGTGATATCATAGGATATAGGTCTTTTGCTTTCTGACTTACCTCATATTCTGTGATTATCTCCAAGCTCATCTATGGCACCTCAAATAGCAGTGTTTAATTGTTTTCCATGGCTAATATTCTATTGTGAACGTGGACCACTTCTTCTTCATCCATACATCTGTTGATGGACATTTTGGTGGCTTCACTGTCTTGGCTATTGTGAATAAGGCTGCAGTGCAGCTTTTGCAGCCCGCATCTTCTCGATTCTGGTCTTCTCAGGTGAGAGGCCCAGTGGTGTGACTGCTGCATCGAATGGTACCTCAACTTTTACTTTTAATCGTAGCTCCTTTCTGTTCTCATTATTGGCTCTTACCACGTTACATCTCACCAGCAGCTAGAGGGTACACAGTTCTCTAAAACCCCTTCAGAATTTATTGTTTGTAGACCTTTTGCTGATGGTCAGTCGACTGGTGTGAGTTGAAACCTTTTTGTACATTAGATTTGCATGAGTCTAATAATTCCTGAGGTTGAGCTTTCACCCATTTTCCTTTTTTTAAACAAGAGAGTGAGTCAAACTTACCTCTTCATACTATCGTCTTGAAAAATTTGCCAGTTTTGAATTTTATTGTCCATTCCCTACCTGAGCACAGTTGTTTAGGGCAGGTGTCCTTTGCAGCCCTGAGTCCTTGTGAATGTTAAGAGAACATTAGCTGTGGGCTTAACGCCGCTCTTGCGGAAAACGGCCACAAGGCAGCAGAATTTCTACATTTCCAACTCTGGGTTTTTGGGCAGCAGAGCCTTCCTGGAAATCGTGTTAGTAGGCTGCAAATTAGAGTGGAATGTGCCAGAGCACATCCCCAAGAGCTTATATTTCCTTACTTCTTGTTTGTTTTATAAATTTAATTTTTATTAATTATCAGAGCAAACTTGATAAAAATATTTTGTTTCTCCTAGGTGTACAGAATCTGGTTCATTATATCAATGTATCTGTCATTTATCTTTGCATTCTTTACCATGTAGGTTATTACAGAGTGTTGCCTAGACCTCTCTTGGTATTCCATAGGTATTTTGTGATTATATATTTCATATGTATTAGTACATGTCTGTTAACCCTCATATCCTAATTCACACATTCCTTACACTTTTCCATTGGTTAAACATATTTTTTTTTTCTTAATCCATGCTTTTCCTTCTCTTGGAAATAAGTTCATGAGTATCAACTTTTAGGTAACACCTAGAAGTGATGTCATAGGATATCTGTCTTTCACTTTCTTTCTTTAATTTGAGTGATTATCTCTAGATCCTTATATGGTGGTGCAAACGGCACTGTTTCATTGTTTTCCATGGCTTATATTCCATTGTTTACAT
>NW_020838628.1:0-11478 GCF_003676395.1 Aethalodelphis obliquidens
TTTACAATATCGAGGTAATGGAAGCAACCTAAATGCCCACAGACAGACGAATGCATAAAGCTGTGGTACATATATAAAATGGAATATTACTAAGCCATGAAAAGGAATGAAATTGGGTCATTTGTAGAGACGTCGATGGATCTAGAGACTGTCATACAGAGTGAAGTAAGTCAGAAAGAGAAAAACAAATCTTGTATATTCATGCATATATGTGGAACCTAGAAAAACTGTACAGATTAACCATTTTGCAAGGCATAAATAGAGCAACAGATGTAGACAACAAACGTATGGACAACAAGGGGGGAAAGCTGTTGGGGGGGTGGTGGTGGGAGGAGTTGAGAGACTGGGATTGGCATGTATACATTTATATGTATAAAATAGATAACCAATAAGAACCTGCTGTATAAAAATATAAAATAAAATTCAAAATGAAAAAGAAATAAATTTAAAAAATAAAACAGAAAAAACAATTATTCCCTTCACATACATGTATTTATATGAATAAATTATTTCCATGCTTATATCTGTAAATACAAAAAAGAGGAATAAAATCTACCTTGAACCAAAAACGAAAAAGAGAAAAAAAACACAGAACCCACCAGTTACACAGAGGAAAACCGTATCAGGGCACTTGCTCCAGTTGTAAACAATTCTGAAGTTGGTCAGTGGTGGGGAATCGTCTCCCATTCAGCCAGCAGCCCCCACGCAACAAGCGTCCTCATTGCAAAGCTGGGGCACCGTGCCGAGGCATCTGTGAGTAAACGTGAGCTGAGCCCCAGGCCAGTTGCTGCTGAACTATTCCCACCCGTCCCAGGTAAAACACCTGAATATATACAAGGACTTGAAAGCCTAGAGGAAGGGCCATAGAGCCACACGAGTGACAGCATGCCGGCCGACTTGGTGCCTGCAGGCCAGCCAGGATGGTCCTGGCCCTGGGTGCTCTTCTGGAAGATTTCCATTTCCCTGCCTGAGATACCCGTCCTGTCCCTGCCCCCACTGCTTTTTTCCTTCCTCACCTCTGCCCAGGGAGAAATTCCAGCAGCAGGTATGGGTGACACATCCTCTTCTTTAGCAGGTGGCAGCCTGGCAACTGCTGCAGAAAGTCCAGCAGAGCCCCACTCACACTGGGCCACCCACAAAGCCGTGGCCTCTCACTCCCTCCCACCAGCCCAGCCCCGAGACTGCTGACAGGGCAGAGAAAATGGCGTCAGGCACGGCTGCAGGGGCTCTTGCTGCCTGGAGTGGTATTTATATTGATCTCAACCCAGGCACACCTGGGGAGGGCTGGCCGGCACGGTAAGGCTGCCCAGGTCAGCCAATCATCACCCCTCAGGGGCTCACAGTTGCAGAAAATGGAACTTGCTGAACCGGCCAGGTCCAAGGAACAGGTGTGGGCTCCTGAGAGTCAGGATAGACAAGGGGCTGCAGCTTTGGCTTGTTTTCTAATCATTTTATCTGGCCCATGAGTGGGAGACAACTTCAAGAAAACCCTCTCCTAATGAGAGGAACCCAGGAGTCAGGGAGAGGAGGGGTGGGTGGTGGTTGGAGACAGAGGCCTGGTGCCCCGGGTGCAGTGGAAGTCTCTGGAAGACCAGGTGGAGGGAGGCCGCACAGAGTGATGCCCAGGGTCACAGACCTGTCACAGCTGCTGTTTGTTAGTTCAAGTCCTGCTCTGAGGTGCTCTGTGTCAGCTCTGAGCGACAGGTGAGCTGGGGGTGCTCTGCAATGAGGGCTATGTGCACGGTTCCTGTGTGCCCAGCCCTGCCACGGTACCTGCAAGGGTAGCTCTGTATCCTGGGAGGGGCCTGACCACGAGAGCCCCGTGGGCTGGGGTGGGGGTGGGGTACCTGCCCAGGTGAGCTCCATATTCTGGGATTGGTCTGACCACGAGAGCCCCATGGGCTGCTGGGGACCTGGTAAAGGATGTCAGGACAGTCAGTGAAGCCACCGAGGATATACCTCCAGTTGCTCCTAATTCCTACACCCTGCTGGTCATTCTACCAACCACCAGGACATGGTATTCTGTATTAGTCTTCAATGATGCCTTCTTTTGTATTCCATTAGTCCCAGAGTCACAAGAAATTTTGGCTTGTGAGTGGCAGGACTCAACATACAACTAAAACAATACTTCTGGGCCGTCTGGCCCCAAGGGTGCAAAAATTCCCACACCATCTTTGGGGAAAGCTTAGCTAAAGACCTAAAAGTTCTACCTCTGGAAAAGGAAACCCTCCTTCAGTATGCAGACGACATTCTGATCGCCAGCCCTACTAAGGAGGCCTCTGAACTACCAAGCCAATAAAGGATAGAAGTTGTCCAAGAAAAAGCTCAAATATCACAGACTGCGTTGATCTGCCTGGGCTTCATTCTCACAGAAGGTCAGAGAAGCCCATCCCAGGAAAGGGAAGAAACCATTTTCAGCCTTACCCCTTTCTAAAACTAGAAGACAGCTTAGGGGTTCCTGGGGAGGCCAGGGTTTGCTGCTTCTGGATCCCTAACTACAGTCTACTAGCTGGGCCTCTATATGAAACACTGAAAGGAAAAGATGATGATCCTTTTGAATAGAATCCAGAAGTGGCCTTTCAAGAATGGAAAGAGCAGTCAATTCAGACCCTTGCCCTGGAACTCCCTAATTTAGCTAAACCCTTTGACCTTTACATTCCCGGTGAAAGGTGAATCGCCATTGGAGAATTAGTGCAAAAACTGGGACCACTTGAAATGGAACAATGCAAGAATGCCATCCAGGTAGGATAAACTACGGTCACCAAGGGGCTTGGCCCACTGCCACATCTGGCCAAGATACTGGCGGTATCTAAAAACCTGGAAATCAGCAGCCCAAAAGGCCACCTCCCTCCTAAGGGAAAAGGACCCCACGTGGTGATCCTAACCACCAACCATGCCCTGAAGTTGCAGGGTTCGCTCCGTGGGCACACCAACCTCGAGTGAGGAGGCCCTCCAACTCCAACATCCAGAGAGATAACCGGGGGCAACAGGGCACCATGACGACTCGTGTGAACATCACTTGACCTGGAGTTTCTCTCATAAAACAACAAGAGTGTGTCCCAAAAGAGTAGACTACTGCTTGCAGGACTTACTGCACCCAGAGGGGAGCTAATAATCTTGGCGGGGGAACCGTATATCACACTGTCACCATAGAAAAGCCTACAGACACCGTGATGATGGTGGCCAATAAGACCGGCTGGACTCCTGTTTACTTCAAAAGGCTGTTGACTCAGTGGCCATCATGGTCCTTGATCACCACTGACCCTGGACTGTCTGGAAGTTGAGCGGGCAGGGCTCTGACACCTGGTGCTGTTTGTACGTTAATTCAGGGGCCTAATTGAAGAAAGCGCAGACTACTGGTCAGAGCATCTAGGCTGGCAGAAACGGTCAGCCTAAGGTGGCCGAACAAATGTGGGGCGGGGTGAAACCGGCCCCCACAGCGTCTCTGCACATCTCTTTCCTGGACCCTTAAAGGTCATTAGAATCTATAACACTTCCAATGCTGGTGCTCAGGTGGACGAGCAGGGAGGCAGGGGTCCTGGGGACAATCAACGTCACCTGGAGGCTGCTGTGGAGAAGCTCTGACCCTCGCCCCCGGGTATGAGGGCTCCCAACTCAGCACTCAGCAGTTACAGAAGAAGGGTCTGCACCCTCAGCACTCCAAGAATGAGGAACGGGACAAAAGGCAGAGGAGGGGTTTGTCCCCAGCAAAGCCCATTAAAAATCCCTGGGAGATAAAAATAGAATCTGGGCAATAAAGTCAAGTCTAACCTTTTTTATCCTTTGTGCTTTGTCTAATTTCATGTGCTCCTAGGGTCCCGCATGCAGAGGTTCCACACCCGGTACTTCAGACCAGATTTCCTAGTGCAGAATGGCTGGGACGACACCTCAGCTCCTGGGGCCCAGTGCAGACTCCGCGATATAGAGCCTGAGCTGCAGCCAACCCGGCCCTCGAGAGCTCCGCCCCCTCCCTCCCACTGACTCTGACAGGATCTCTACACAGCAGCCCAGCCCACAGCCCACGGGGTAGTGCACGCTCTCACCTCTCCATTCTCTGATCAAAATATAAAGTTTCCTTTGCTTGTGAACCAAACTCAGTCTCGATCTGTTGGCCCCAATGACACTGGGCAGGGGGACACTTGTTGGGGTCCACTCTGGAGGATCAGTAACAGAAATTGAGACTATTGTAACCTCAATGAACAGATGTGTGAGCCAAACTGTAGTTAACATAGAACAGTGTATAAGGCTAGGGTAAAATAAGATGTTTCTAACACTTCCATTTGATATTTCCATCACTTTATTATAAGCAAGTTCAGTGAAAGGGTTTGTCTTATTTGTCAGGTCAATATTAGAGAAACGAAGTGATTTCTTTCCAAGGATGTACATCTAATAATCTTGGTTAAACCTTCAATCTTGTTTTAAATGCTTTTCCATTGAAAATGATACCTCTCTTTCAGCTCCCCCATTTCTGAGAAGTATAAAATCTTATAATTTATTATTACCAAAGGGGAAAGGTGGGAGGAGGGATAAATTAACAGTTTGGGATTAACACATACACACTGCTATGTATAAAATAGATCATCAACAAGGAACTACTGTATAGCACAGGGAACTACACTCAACATTTTGCAATAACCTATAAGGGGAAATAATCTGAAAAAGAATAGATATTTTTATTGACATCATCTATCAATGACAGTTAAAGTGTAACCTAAGGGAAGCTGGTGGTGAGTGCTTCTGACCCTGAAGACTTCAATCATCTAAAGTTTGGACTCTGCCTACTTCCCAAGGCCCTTAATGAACATATGTGTAGCCGTAGCTTAAAAACTTCCCCAGTTTGGGTTTCGGGGAGACACTGATTTTGAAAAAGCCCTGGTGTTCTCCTTACATGAATGGGACTCTTCCTACTGCTAAAACATGTCTGTCACACCCAGAGGATGGTATACCGTCTGATCGGGAAGAGTTTGGAAAAGGCATCTCATCTCCTCATCTCCTGGTGCTCGGGTTCACCCCTCCAGCGTCTTTACTAACAGTCTCCCCACTTGGAGATGTCAGCACTGTCAACATCCTGTTGCGTACAGTTTGGAATTTGTCCAGAGGATGAAGCGGAAGCATGAGGAACAATGAGAGACAAGTCCTAGGTGTTCAGACAGGCACATGTCACTCTAATTTCCAATCAGGAAGACGAATTGACCAAAGGCTAGGGTTGCCCATGGAAACAGTATAGGGCTTGAGGAAATCCCGCTGCTTTGTGGCCAGTTCCCATAAACACAAGTTGAACAATGGAACTCAGGGGCAGTAAAATTCACGAAACTGCAGAGTTGAAAATATCCATCACTGAAAAATGTCTTGAGGAAAGTCAGAGAAAAGGACTTGTAAGCAAGGGAGAATGGCAGGAAAGGGATTTGAGGAGGTAGAAAGGACTCGCCATTAAGCACAAGAAAAGGAGCTGAACATTGCCAACATTGCAGTTGGCCAAAAAGGGTGTATGCGTTTTTTTCTGTATATATTCAAGAAAAGGGCATACACTTTTTTAGCCAACCAAACAGGTGGGCACTGGAAGTCAATACTACAAAAGATATCACTTCGCATCAGTCAGAAGAGCCATCCTCATAAAGCGTAAACAACAGAAATGCAGGACAGGGCAAGGAGAAGAGGGAGCCCTGTGAGACTTATAGTGGAAATGTATATTGCCAACGGCCATTCTGGAGAAGTGTATTGTGTTTACTAAAGCATCTAAAAAATGAGCTACAGAGCATAGGGCACTTGCACTCATGGGCGTATATCTTGGGAAAAACAAAAATCGAGAGGACACAGGCACCCCAATGTTTACCCCCTCTCTGTTTAAAAGATCCTCGACTAGGATATAACTTAAATGTCTCTGGAGGGAAAAAATGGATAGAGATGTGGTACTTAGGTAGAGTGGAATATTATTCAGCCTGGAAATCAATGAAATATGGCCAGTTGTAACAACTCCGGAGGAGTTACGTATTATCTTTCTAAGTGACATAATTCAAAAAGAAAAAGACACATATCATAAGATATCACTTAAAGGTGGAATCCAAAATGGCTACACATGAAATAAATTACAAAACAAAAACATAGTCAAATATGTAGAAAACACGCATAAGGCTGCTAAACGGGAAAGGTGGGGAGGGGTGAGGCATCATCCAGGAGGTTGAAATTAGCAAAGATACCATTCCAAATACCAAACTGATAATCAACAAGGCCTACACGGTAGCTAAAAGAACTGCACTCAGCACACTCAAGTCACCGGAAAAGAATATATACGACTGGTAAGAATCTGAAAAAGAATTTACTGATGTCTCTCTGTACGTGAATCAAGTGGATGTACAGCAGCAAGAAACAGAGCTTTGAAAATCAGCTGTAACCAATATAGTAATAAATTGAAAAAAATAAACGACAGAGAGACAGAGAAAACCTCTTACAACTTTTCCTCAGGGACGGTGATGCAACATGGATTGAACACATCTAGACCCACAGCAGGATGAGACATAAGGCTGGAAACTGTTTGCACTAAGAGAAATGTGAGGTTGGGTGAGGAAATGCACACCCTTTAAAGTAATACTACCTGGTACCCATTCAATGGGTCCCAAATCTGCAGGTTCAAGGGATCTTCCTACAGCTAAAACATGCATGGAAAACCCAGAGGACTGTACACCATGTGATCGGGAGATGTGTCTAAAATGCACCTCATTTATCCTCTCCTGGTGCTCCTGTTCACCATTCCAGCCACGTTACTTAGAATCTCCCCACTTGGAGAATCAGCACATTTAAACTTCTGTTTCACACATTTTGCAAATTGTGAGGAGGATGAACGGGAAGAGGGGGAACCAATGAGAGAATAGTTGTAGGGGTTTGGACGGGCACATATCACTCTAATTTCCCATTAAGAATAAGAATTGAAAAAAGGCTCAGCCCGCCTCGCCGGAGCCAAAATAGGGCCTGAAGCAATCCTGCGGGTTTGAGGCCAGCTCACAAAAGAGCAACTTAAAAAATGGAGCTCAGGGTCACTGCAATTCACAAACCTGCAGAGTTATAAATGAAAACTAACGTCCAAAAATATGTTGAGGTAAGGCAAAGAAGAGGATCTGAATGCAAGACAGAATTGCAAGAAACAGATTTCAAGAGATAGATTGGACTCGTCTTTAACGCACATGAAAAGCGGCAGAATTTCGACAATGATGCAGTTGGCCCAAAAGGGCGTATGCGTTTTTTCCTGATTATATCCAGGAAAAAACGCATACGCACTTTATGGGCAACGAAGCAAGCAAGCAATGCAAATGTGCACAACAAAGAAGTCTCATTTCCCACCGGTCAAAAGGGCCATCCTAAAAAATTGTAAAAACCAGAAATGCAGGACAGGCCATGGAGAACAGGGAGCCTTTATACGCTGATGGGCAGTGTGTGAACTGCCGAGAGCCACTCTGGAGAAGTGTATGGTGGTTCCTAAATCATCTAAAAAACAGAGCTACAGAGCATAGGACACTTCCAATCATGGGAGTATATCTAGGGAAGTCTAAAAATCAACAAGACACAAGCACACCACAGTTTAGGGCTACTCTGTTTACAAGAACCTCAACTTCAGTACACCTTAAATATCCCAGGAAAGAGAACAATGGATAAAGAAGATGTGGTACTTATGTACAATGGAATATCTCTTCACCATGAAATCAATGTAATAAGGCTAGTAGAAGGATAAAGAGTGGATTTAGGTCCGATAATACTACTTGAAATAAGTCAAACAGAAAAAGAAACATATCATAAGATATCACTTATAGAGGGAGGGTAAATATGGCTGCACAAGAAATGAATTACAGAACAGAACAGTGTCTCACATTTAGAAAACACACTTATGTCAGCTTAAGGGGAAAGGAGAGGTGGGGTGATGCATAAAACCAGAGTTTGAAATTAGCACAGATACCGTTCAATAAACCAAATAGGTATTAGACAAGATCTACACCTTGCTCAATGAACTGGCCTCAACACACCCTATACACCGCAGAGAAATATATCTGAGTAATAAGAATCTTAAAACCCATGTATTGATATATCTCCATAAGGGAATCAAGTGTGTGCAGAGCGGCACAAACACAGCAGTGAAAATGAGCTAAACCCCATTATAGAAATAAATTTTAAAAACAAAATGCAGAAACAATGAAAGAGAGAAAAATTCTTACAAAATTTGCTGAGGGGCTGTGATGCAACCTGGATTGACCACATATATACCCACAGCTGGATAAGACATAAGGCTGGACACTTGGGGCTGAGAGGATTGGTGAGCTTTGGTGAGCAACTGCCAGAAGTTTAATGCAATACTTCATGCTACTCATTCCAAGGGTCCCAACAATCCAGGTTGAAGGGAATCTTCCTACAGCTAAACCATGCTTGGGAAACCCAGCGACTGGTATACCATATGATCGGGAAAGGTTTCTAAAACGCACCTCATTTTTCCTCTCCTGGGACTCCGGATCGAGATTCCAGCCGCTTTACTAAAAACATCCCCTCATGGAGAGTCAATGCCTTTAAGTTCTGGTATCGCACAGTCTGCAGTTAGTGCGGAGGATGAATGGGAATAGGGGGAACCAGTGAGAAACTAGCTGTAGCAGTTTCAATGGGCACATGTCACTCTAATTTCACATCAGTAAGAAGAATTAACCAAAGGCACAGCAAGGTGCCCCAGAAGAAGAATAGGGACTGAAGGAATCCTGTGGTTATGAGGCAAGATCACAAAAATAAGAGCTGAAAAATGGAGATAAGGGCCACTGCAAGTCAAAAACCTGCAGAGTTATAAAGGCCAACTATTTTCAAAAAATATATTGAGGTAAGGCTATGAAGCGGCAATGAAATCAAGGCAGAATTGCAGGAAACCAATTTCAGGAGGTAGACTGGAATTGCACTGAAAACATATGAAGAAAGTCAGAACCTCGACAATGATGCACTTGGCCAAAAAGGGCGTATGCGTTTTTTCCTGAATATATTCAGGGAAAAACGCATACGCCCTTTTTGGCCAACCAAGCAAGCTTGCAAAGGATATCTGCACTAAAATGAAGTCTCACTTCCCCCCGGTCAAAAGGGCCATCTGAAAAGAGTGTAAAATCCAGAAAGGCAGGACAGGCCATGGAGAACTGGGAGCCTTGTTATGCTGATGGGCGGGGTGTAAATTGCCAGCAGCCACTCGGGAGAAGTGTATGGTGTTTCCTGAAACATCTAAAAAACAAAGCAACAGAGCCTAGGGCACTTCCACTTATGGTCCTATAGCTTAGGGAAATTAAAATCAAAAAGACACAGCCACCCCAAAGTTTGGGACGCCTCTGTTTACAAGAACCTCGTTTACGGTACAAGTTCAATATCGCAGTAAGCGAAAAATGGATAAAGAAGTTGTGGTACTTACGTACAATGCAATATCACTCAGCAATGAAATCTATGTCATCAGGCCCGGAGCAGCATAATGAGTGGATTCAGGTATGATGATTCTAACTGAAATAAGTCACACAGAAAAAGAAACATCATAAGATATCACTAATACACGGAATGTAAACTTGGCTACACAGGAACTGGATTACAAAACAGAACAGGGTCTCAAATTTAGAAAACCAACTTATGCTTGCTTAAGGGTAAGGTGAGTTGGGGTGCTGCATAAAACCAGAGATTGAAATGAGCACAGATAAAGTTCCTTAAGCCAAATATGGAATAGACAAGAGCTACTCCTTGCTACACGAAATGGACTCAACACCCCATATTAAACGCCTAAGAATGTACCTGACTAGTAAGTATCTTAAAACCTATGGATTGCTATGTTTCTGAAAGAGAATCAAGCGTGTGTACAGGGGCATAAACGCAGCAGTGATAGGATTGGAGAGGTTCGTTGAGCAAATGAAGACCCTTTGACGTCATATTGCATGGTACCCATTCCACGGGTCTCAACTCTCCATGTTTAAGGGATTCTTCCTTCAGCTAAAACATGCATG
This sequence comes from Aethalodelphis obliquidens, assembly GCF_003676395.1. NCBI lineage: Eukaryota > Metazoa > Chordata > Mammalia > Artiodactyla > Delphinidae > Aethalodelphis > Aethalodelphis obliquidens. Next base: position 9,993 of record NW_020838628.1, read on the forward strand.
TGGAACCCAGAGTATGATCCACCCTAACCTTTCCCCGAAGCCTTACCCTAACCCATTCCCAAGTCCTAAAACGTACGCTAACACTAACCCATGCCCTCACACGTACGCTCACCCAAAACTGTTTTCGTACCCGCACCTGGACCCTAAACCGAACTCAAACCCTAACCCTAACCCTAGCCCGAACCCTAACCCTAACACTTCCCCGAAGCCTACCCCTCACTCGTCACCTAATCCTAACCCGTACGCTAAAACTAAACCGTGCCCTCACACGTACGCTCCCCGTGAACCGTTGTCGTACCCTCACCTGGACCCTAAACCGTCCCCTTCCCCTAACCCTAACCCTAGCGGGAACCCTAACCCTAACACTTCCCAGGAGCCTTCCACTCACCCGTCCCCTAATCCTAACCCGTACTCTAACATAAACCGTGCCCTCACACGTAAGCTCCCGCTAAACAGTTGTCGTACCCTCACCTGGACCCTAAACCGTCGCCGTCCCCTACACCTAACCCTAAACCGAACCCTAACCCTAACCCTTCCCCGAACCCTTCCCCTCACACGTCCCCTAATCCGAACCCGTACGCTAACACTAACCCGTGCCCTCACACGTACGCACCCAGTGAACCGTTGTCGTACCCTCATCTGGACCCTAAACCGTCCCCGTCCCCTAACCCTAACCCTAGACCGAACCCTAACCCTAACCCTTCCCCGAAGCCTTCCCCTCACACGTCCCCTAATCCTAACCCGTACGCTAACACTAACCCGTGCCCTCACACGTACCCTCCCCCTAAACCGTTGTCGTACCCTCACCTGGACCCTAAACCGTCCCCGTCCCCTAACCCTAACTCTAGCCCGAACCCTAACCCTAACCCTTACCCGAAGCCTTTCCCTCACCCGGCACATGATCCTACACCGTATACTAACACTAATCCGTGCCCTCACACGTACGCTCCCCCTAAACCGTTGTGGTACCCTCACCAGGACCCTAAACCGTCCCCGTCCCCTAACCCTAACCCTAGCCCGAACCCTAACCCTAACCCTTCCCCGAAGCCTTACCCTCACCCGTCCCCTAATCCTAACCCGTACGCTAACACTAACCTCTGCCCTCACACGTACGCTCCCCGTAAACCAATATCGTACCCTCACCTGTACCCTAATCTGTCCCCGTCCCCTAACCCTAACCCTAGCCCGAACCCTAACCTTAACCCTACTCAGAAGCTTTCCCCTCACCCGTCCCCTAATCCTAACCCGTCCTCTAACACTAAAACGTGCCCTCACACGTACGCTCCCCATAAACCGTTGTGGTACCCTCACCTGGACACTAAACCGTCCACATCCCCTACCCCTAACCCTTGACCGAACCCTAACCCTAACCCTTCCCCGAAGCCTTCCCCTCACACGTCCCATAATCCTAACCCGTAAGCTAACACTAACCCGTGCCCTCACACGTACGCTCCCCCTAAACCGTTGTCGTACCCTCACCTGGACC
>NW_020838629.1:0-10036 GCF_003676395.1 Aethalodelphis obliquidens
AAAGACCTAAATGTAAGGCCAGAAACTATCAAACTCTTAGAGGAAAATATAGGCAGAACACTCTATGACATAAATCACAGCAAGATCGTTTTTGACCCACCTCCTAGAGAAGTGGAAATAAAAACAAAATAAACAAATGGGACCTAATGAAACTTCAAAGCTTTTGCACAGCAAAGGAAACCATAAACAAGACCAAAAGGCAACCATCAGAATGGGAGAAAATATTTGCAAATGAAGCAACTGTCAAAGGATTAATCTCCAAAATTTACAAGCAGCTTATGCAGCTCATTATCAAAAAAACAAACAACCCAATGCAAAAATGGGCAGAAGACCTAAATAGACATCTCTCCAAAGAAGATATACAGACTGACAACAAACACATGTAAGAATGCTCAACATCAGTGATCATTAGAGAAATGCAAATCAAAACTGCAATTAGGTATCACCTTACACCAGTCAGAATGACCATCATCAAAAAATGTACAAACAATAAATGCTGGAGAGGGTGTGGAGAAAAGGGAACCCTCTTGCACTGTTGGTGGGAATGTGAATTGGTACAGCCACTATGGAGAACAGTATGGAGGTTCCTTAAAAAGCTACAAATAGAACTACCATATGAGCCAGCAATCCCACTACTGGGCATATACTCTGAGAAAACCATAATTCAAAAAGAGTCATGTACCAAAATATTCATTGTAGCTCTATTTACAATAGCCCAGAGATGGAAACAACCTAAGTGTCCATCATCAGATGAATGGATAAAGAAGATGTGACACATATATACAATGGAATATTACTCAGCCATAAAAAGAAATGAAATTGCGGTATTTTTAATGATGTGGATAGACCTAGAGTCTGTCATACAGAGTGAAGTAAGTCAGAAAGAGAAAGACAAATACCGTATGCTAACACATATGTATGGAATTTAAGAAAAAGTAATGTCATGAAGAACCTAGGGGTAAGGCAGTAATAAAGACACAGACCTACTACAGAATGGACTTGAGGATATGGGGAGGGGGAAGGGTAAGATGTGACAAAGCGAGAGAGAGGCATGGACATATATACACTACCAAACGTAAGGTGGATAGCTACTGGGAAGCAGCCGCATAGCACAGGGAGATCAGCTCGGTGCTTTGTGACCCCCTGGAGGTGTGGGATAGGGAGGTTCGGAGGGAGGGAGATGCAAGAGGGAAGAGATATGGGAACATATGTATATATATAACTGATTCACTTTGTTATAAAGCAGAAACTAACACACCATTTTAAAGCAATTATACTCCAATAAAGATGTAAAAATAAATAAATAATAAAATTAATTTTCATTTTTCAGGTAATAATATTTGTTTGTTTTGGAATCTTTATGACTAATTTTCAAATTAATCTAAAGAATGTATTATGTTTTTTCTCTTCCATCTGTATGATCAATAATAATAAACTCAAAACAATCATTATTGCACCCATAATCTATTTTAGGGAATATGCTCAGGTCTATAATATGGATTATTTCCTTTACGAGGTGACAATAGTGTTATTGTTTATGTTTTACTGATGATATAAGGGATACATACAGTGGCCATTTGTGGTGGAGCTAAAATTCCAAACAAAATAATCTGATTCCAATTCACTGTGTTATGATACCTTGCATACTTTTTATCTCTACTAGAGAGGTAAAGAGTCACAAAAGAAAGTGTAGGAAAATGACCTTTCATTGTGGATACTGTTGGTTACCTCAGTACACTGTCAAAAGTAGTTTGGGTAATAACATAGTAACATAAAAATTGCTGTGTTACTTTGAAATATTTAAATGTATCCCTTATTGAGAAGATTTAATTCATTGTGTATATCAAAATTAAACTACTCAAGTAAAACATTTCTGAGTCAGTTTCTTACGTTTTCTTATTGCCCTCTCTAATCCTATGTACTAATAATGAGCTGAAAGAATATTCCAGAAATCTGAACCAACGATTTATGAACTTTTATAAAAAGAATCAAAGAAATTTACTTGACAAAGACTCCAAAGAAATGTGTTTCAATTCCAAAACCCTGACAAAGTTAACGTCTCCATAAGATTTGTCATAGTAATATTAAAATATAGATTATAGATTGCCTATATTTGAAAAAAGACAGAAGAATCAAGCTTCTTTAGTACATTTGAAATATAATTTGATTCTGTAAGTCTATATATACGTGTTACCTCCTTGAAGAAGAGTTAGGATGTGATCAGACTCTTTCTACTTCATATATTTCTGAAGCACTTTAATTATTTTATCATAAATATATAACACTTTAAAAAGATAAATTAGAAGAAATGGTAGCACAAAAGATTATTTTCTTTGAAATTTAGATTTCCTTGCAAAGTGCAAAAATATGCCAATGTGTAGAGCATATACCATAGAAATAATAATTTTACGGGTTTTTTTTTAACATCTTTATTGGAGTATAATTGCTTTACAATGGTGTGTTAGTTTCTGCTGTATAAAAAAGTGAATCAGCTATACATATACATATATACCCATATCTTCTCCCTCTTGCATCTCCCTCCCACCCTCCCTATCCCACCCCTCTAGGTGTTCACAAAGCACTGAGCTGATCTCCTTGTGCTATGTGGCTGCTTCCCACTAACTAGCTATTTTACATTTGGTAGTGTATATATGTACATGCCACTCTCTCACTTCGTCCCAGCTTAACCTTCTGCCTCCCCCTGTCCTCAAGTCCATTCTCTACATCTGCGTCTTTATTCCTGTCCTGCCCCTAGGCTCTTCAGAACCTTTTTTATTTTATTATTTTTTAGATTCCATACATATGTGTTAGCATACAGTATTTGTTTTTCTCTTTCTTCACTCTGTATGACAGACTCTAGGGCCATCCACCTTACTACAAATAATTCAATTTTGTTTCTTTTTATGGCTGAGTAATATTCCATTGAATATATGTGCCACATCTTCTTTATCCATTCATCTGTCTGTTGACATTAAGGTTGCTTCCATGTCTTGGCTATTGTAAATAGTGCTACAATGAACATTGTGGTACATAAATCTTTTTGAATTAGGGTTTTCTCAGGGTATATGTCCAGTAGTGGGATTGCTGGGTCATATGGTAGTTCTCATTTTAGTTTTTTAAGGAACCTCCATACTGTTCTCCATAGTGACTGTATCAATTTACATTCCCACCAACAGTGCAAGAGGGTTCCCTTTTGTCCACACCCTGTCCAGAATTTATTGTTTGTAGATTTTTTAATGATGGCCATTCTGAATGCTCTAAGGTGATACCTCATTGCAGTTTTGATATGCATTTCTCTAATGATTAATGATGTTGAGCATTCTTTCATGTGTTTGTTGGCAGTCTGTATATCTTCTTTGGAGAAATGTCTATTCAGGTTTTCTGCCATTTTGGGATTGGGTTGTTTGTTTTTTTGATATTGAACTGCATGAGCTGCTTGTATATTTTGGAGATTAATCCTTTGACAGTTGCTTCATTTGCAAATGTTTTCTCCCATTCTGAGGGTTGTCTTTTGGTCTTGTTTATGGTTTCCTTTGCTGTGCAAAAGTTTGGAAGTTTCATTAGGTCCCATTTGTTTATTTTTGTTTTTATTTCCACTTCACTAGGAGATGAGTCAAAACGAGTCTTGCTGTGATTTATGTCATAGAGTGTTCTGCCTGTTTTCCTCTAAGAGTTTTATAGTGTCTGGCCTTACATTTAGATCTTTAATCCATTTTGAGTTTATTTTTATGTAGCGTGTCAGGGAGTGTTCTAATTTCATTCTTTTACATGTAGCTGTCCAGTTTTCCCAGCACCACTTATTGATGAGGCTGTCTTTTATCCACTGTATATTCTTGTCTCATTTATCAAAAATAAGATGACCATATGTACATGGGATTATCTCTGGACTTTCTTTCCTGTTCCATTGATCTATCTTTCTGTTTTTGTGCCAGTACCATACTGTCTTGATTACTGTAGCTTTGTAGCATAGTCTGAAGTCCAGGAGTCTGATTCCTCCAGCTCTGGTTTTCTTTCTCAAGATTGCTTTGGCTATTCGGGTTCTATTGTGTTTCCATACAAATTGTGAAATTTCTTGTTCTAGTTCTGTGAAAAATGCCAGTGGTAGTTTGACAGGGATTGCATTGAATCTGTAGATTGTTTTGGGTAATAGAGTCATTTTCACAATGTTGATTCTTCCAATCCAAGAACATTGTATATCTCTCCATCTGTTTGTATCATCTTTAATTTCTTTCATCAGTATCTTATAGTTTTCAGCATACAGGTCTTTTGTCTCCTTAGGTAGGTTTATTCCTAAGCATTTTATTCTTTTTCTTGCAATGGTAAATGGGACTGTTTCCTTAATTTCTCTTTCAGATTTTTCATCATTAGTGTATAGGAATGCAAGAGATTACTGTGCATTAATTTTGTATCCTGCCACTTTACCAAGTTCATTGATTAGCTCTAGTAGTTTCCTGGTAGCATCTTTAGGATTCTCTATGTATAGTATCATGTCATCTGCAAACAGTGACAGATTTACTTCTTCTTTTCCAATTTGGATTTCTTTTTCTTCTCTGATTGCTCTGACCAAAACTCCCAAAACTATGTTGAATAATAGTGGTGAGAGTGGGCAACCTTGTCTTGTTTGTAATCTTGCAGGAAATGGTTTCAGTTTTTCACCATTGAGAATGATGTTGGCTGTGCATTTATAATATATGGCCTTTATTATGATGAGGTAAGTTCCCTCTATGCCTACTTTCTGGAAGGTTTTTATCATAAAGCAGGGTAGAATTTTGTCAAAAGCTCTTTCTGCATCTATTGAGATGATTGCGTGTTTTTTCTCCTTCAATTTGTGCATATGGTTTATCACATTGATTGATTTGTGTATGTGGAAGAATCCTTGCATTCCTGGGATAAGCCCCACTTGATCATGGTGTCTGAACCTTTTAATGTGCTGTTGGATTCTGTTTGTTAGTATTTTCTTGAGGATTTTTGCATCTATGTTCATCAGTGATATTGGGCTGAAGTTTTCTTTCTTTGTGACATCTTTTTCTGGTTTTGATATCAGGGTGATTATGGCCTCATGGAATGAGTCTGGGAGTGTTCCTCCCTCTGCTATATTTGGAAGAGTTTGAGAAGGATAGATGTTAGCTCTTCTCTAAACGTTTGATAGAATTCGCCTTTGAAGCCATCTGGTCATGAGCTTTTGTTTGCTGGAAGATTTTTAATCACAGTCTCAATTTTAGTGCTTGTAATTGGTCTGTTTATATTTTCTACTTCTTCCTACTTCAGTCTTGGAATGTTGTGCTTTTCTAATAATTTGTCCATTTCTTCCATGTTGTCCATTTTTTGGGCATTTATTTGCTTGTAGTAATCTCTCATGATCCTTTGTATTTCTGCAGTGTCAGTTGTTACTTCTCCTTTGTCATTTCTAATTCTATTGATTTGACACGTCTCCCGTTTTTCTTGATGAGTCTGGCTAATGGTTTATCAATTTTGTTTATCTTCTCAAAGAACCAGATTTTAGTTTTATTGATCTTTGCTATTGTTTCCTTCAGTGCTTTTTCATTTATTTCTGATCTGATCTTTATTATTTCTTTCCTTCAGATAACTTTGGGGAGAGGTTGTTCTTCTTTCACTAATTGCTTTAGGTGTAAGGTTAGATTGTTTATTTGAGATGTTTCTTGTTTGTTGAGGTAGGATTGTATTGCTATAAACTTCCTTCTTAGAAATGCTTTTGCTGCATCCAGTAGGTTTTGGGTCGTCGTGTTTTCATTGTCATTTCTTGCTAGGTATTTTTTTATTTCCTTTTGATTTCTTCAGCGATCTCTTGGTTATTTAGTAGTGTATTGTTTAGCCTCCATGTGTTTGTATTTGTTACAGATTTTTTCCTGTAGTTGATATCTAGTCTCATAGCATTGTAGTTGGAAAAGATACTTGATACATATTCAATTTTCTTAAATTTACCAAGTCTTGATTTGTGACCCAAGATATGATCTATCTAGGAGAATGGTCCATGAGCCCTTGAGAAGAAAGTGTGTTCTGTTGTTTTGGGGTGAAGTGTCCTATAAATATCAATTAAGTCCATGTTGTTTAATGTATCATTTAAAACTTGTGTTTCCTTATTTATTTTCATTTTGGATGATCTGACCATTTGTGAAAGTGGGGTGTTAAAATCCCCTACTGTGATTGTGTTACTGTTGATTTCCCCTTTTATGGCTGTTAGCATGTGCCTTATGTATTGAGGTGCTCCTATGTTAGGTGCATAAATATTTACGATTGTGATATCTTCTTCTTGGATTGGTCCCTTGATCATTATGTAGTGTCCTTCTTTGTCTCTTGTAATAGTCTTTGTTTTAAAGTCTATTTTGTCTGATATAAGAATTGCTACTCCAGCTTTCTTTTGATTTCCATTTGCATGGAATATCGTTTTCCATCCCCTCACTTTCAGTCTGTCTGTGTCCCTAGGTCTGAAATGGTTCTGTTGTAGAGAGCATATATATAGAACTTGTTTTTTTTATCCATTCAGCCAATCTATGTCTTTTACTTGGAGTATTGAATCCATTTACATTAAGGTTCTTATTGATATGTGTGTTCCTATTATAATTTTCTTAATTGTTTTGGTTTGTTATTGTAGGTCTTTTCCTTCTCTTGTGTTTCCTGCCTAGAGAAGTTCCTTTAGCATTTGGTGTAAAGCTGGTTTGGTAGTGCTGAATTCTCTTAACTTTTGCTTGTCTGTAAAAGTTTATATTTCTCCATCGAATCTGAATGAGATCCTTGCTGGGTAGAGTAATCTTTATTATAGCTTTTTCCCTTTCATCACTTTAAATATGTCCTGTCACTCCCTTCTGGCTTGCAGTGTTCCTGCTGAAAGATCAGCTGTTAAGCTTACAGCGATTTCCTTATATGTTATTTGTTGCTTTCTCCTTGCCGCTTTTAATATTTTTTCTTTGTATTTAATTTTTGATGGTTTGATTAATATGTGTCTTGGTTTTTTTCTCCTTGGATTTATCCTGTATGTGGCTCTCTGTGCTTCCTGGACTTGATTGACTATTTCCTCTCCCATATTAGGGAAGTTTTCAACTATAATCTCTTCAAATATTTTCTCAGTCCCTTTCTTTTTCTCTTCTGTTTCTGAGACCCCTATAATTTGAATCTTGGTGTGTTTAATGTTGTCCCAGAAGTCTCTAAGCCTGTCCTCAGTTCTTTTCATTCTTTTTCATTATCTGCTCTGTAGAAGTTATTTCCACTATTTTATCTTCCAGGTCATTTATCCGTTCTTCTGCCTCAGTTATTCTGCTTTTGTTTCCTTCTAGAGAATTTTTAATTTCATTTATTGTGTTGTTCATCTTTGTTTGCTCTTTAGTTCTTCTAGGTCCTTGTTAAACGTTTCTTGTATTTTTTCTATTCTACTTCCAAGATTTTGGATCATCTTTACTATCATTACTCTGAATTCTTTTCAGGTAGACTGCCTATTTCCTCTTCATTTGTTTGGTCTGGTGGGATTTTACCTTGCTCCTACAACTGCTGTGTGTTTCTCTGTCTTCTCATTTTGATTAACTTACTGGCTGCAAGTTTGTAGTTCCCGTTGTTTTTGGTGTCTTCCCCCAGTTCCTACGGTTGCTTCAGGGGGTTGTGTGGGCTTCCTGATGGAGGGGCCTAGTGCCTGTGTTCTGAGGCTGGATCTTGTCTTTCTGGTGGGCATGTCTACGTCTGGTGGTGTGTTTTAGGGTGTCTGTGATCTTATTATGATTTTAGGCAGCCTCTCTGCTAATGGCTGGCCTCTCTGCTAATGGGTGAGTTTGTGTTCCTATCTTGCTAGTTGTTTGGCATAGGGTGTTTAGCACTGTAGCTTGCTGCTTATTGAGTGGAGCTGGGTCTTAGCATTGAGCTGGAGATCTCTGGGAGAGCTTTCAATGTTTGATATTATGTGGAGCCGGTAGGTCTCTGGTGGACCAATGTCCTGAACTTGGCTTTCCCACCTCAGAGGCACAGGCTTGACTCCCAGCCGGAGCACCAAGACCCAGTCACATGGCTCAGATGAAAAGGGACAAAGAAAGAAATAAAGAAAAGAAAATAGTATAAATAGAAAAAAATAAAATAAAAAGTAAAATATTGTTAAAATTAAAAAAAGTTTTTAATTATTACAAAAAATTTATAAAGTAATAAAAGAAAAAAAAAGGACAGACAAAACCCTAGTACAAATGGTAAAAACAAAACTATACAGACAATATCACACAAAGAGGCATACACATACACACTCACAAAAAGACGATAAGGAAAAAGAAAAAATATATATATATACACATATATATATATATAAAGAAAAAGGAAGCAACCAAATCAATAAACAAATCTACCAATGATAATAAATTCTAAATACTAAACTAAGATAAACATAAAACCAGAAACAAATTAGATGCAGAATGTAAACCCCAAGTCTACAGCTCCTCCCAAAGTCCACTGCTTAAATTTTGGGATGATTTGTTGTCTCTTCAGGTATTCCAGAGATGCAGGGTACATCAAGTTGATTGTGGAGTTTTTATTCCCTGCTCCTAAGGCTGCTGGGAGAAATTTCCCTTTCACTGCTTTGTTTGCACAGCTCCTGGGGTTCAGCTTTGGACTTAACCCTGCCTCTGCATGTAGGTCCCCTGAGTGTGCCTGTTCTTTGCTCAGACAGGACAGGGTTAAATTAGCAGCTGATTAGGGTGCTCTGGCTTACTCAGTCCAGGGGGAGGGAGGGGTACAGAAAGTGGGGCAACTCTGCAGCTGCAGGGGCCATCATAACGTTGCAACAGCCTGAGGCGTGCTGTGTGTTCTCCCAGGGAAGTTGTCCCTGGATCACGGGGCCCTGGCAGTGGTGGGCTGCAGAGGCTACCAGGAGGGGAGGTGTGGAAAGTGACCTGTGCTTGAGCACAGGCTTCTTGGTGGCTGCAGCAGCAGCCTTAGCATTTCATGCCAGTCTCTGGTGTCAGTGCTGATAGCCACAGCTCACGGCCGTCTTTGGATCTCGTTTAGGCAGTGCTCTGAATCCCCTCCCCTCACACACCCCAAAACAATAGTCTCTTGCCTCTTAGGCAGTTCCAGACTTTTTCCCGCACTCCCTCCCGGCTAGCTGTGGTGCACTAGCCCCCTTCAGGCACTGTTTGCGCAGCCAACCCCTGTTATCTCCCTGGGTCTGACCTCCAAAGACTGAGCCTCAGCTCCCAGCCCCCACCCACACTGGCAGGTGAGCAGTCGAGCCTCTCAGGCTGTTGAGTGCTGGTCAGCACCGATCCTCTGTGTGGGAATCTCTCTGCTTTGCCCTCTGCACCCCTGTTGCTGTGCTCTCCTCCATGGCTCCAAAGCTTCCCCCCTGCCACCCCCATCTCCACCAGTGAAGGGGCTTCTTAATGTGTGGAAAGTTTTCCTCCTTCACAGCTCCCTCGCAGAGGTGCAGGTCCTCTCCCTATTGTTTTGTCTCTGTTTTTTCTTTTTCTTTTGCCGAACCCAGGTACATGGGGAGTTTCTTGCTTTTTGAGAAGTCTTAGGTCTTATGCCGGCATTCAATAAGTGTTGTGTAGGAGTTGTTCCACATGTAGACGTATTTCGGATGTATTTGTGTGGGGGAAGGTGATCTCCACATCTTGAAGATCTCCGAGATAATAGTTTTAAAGGATTATTCTATGCTACTGATGGTGACAAGACTAAAAAGGATTGAATAGTTCTTATATAAAGTACATTGTATTTTCAACTTAGTGTATCTAGCAGGAGTGAGAGTCACACAATACACTTATGATTTTTTCTACACCATTAATTATTCTCAAAATTAAGACATTAAAGCATTAATAAAAACACAAATTTATTATAAAGTAAAATACAAAATTTCTATGAATTTTTAAGATAAAACAACAAACTTCAAAGAAAATCCAAGTTTACTGTATCTGTTTCAGGCTCTATCTTTTTTTTTTTTTTTTTTTTTAACATTTTTTTTGGGGATTATTTTTTTTTCAATTGTTTTTTTTTTTTTTTTTTTTTAAAAAAGTAATTCGTCTTTAATAAACATATGTTCCTATTTGTT
>NW_020838629.1:10136-11419 GCF_003676395.1 Aethalodelphis obliquidens
TTTTTTTTTTTTTTTTTAACATCTTTATTGGGGTATAATTGCTTTACAATGGTGTGTTAGTTTCTGCTTTATAACAAAGTGAATCAGTCATACATAAACATATGTTCCCATATGTCTTCCCTCTTGCGTCTCCCTCCCTCCCACCCTCCCTATCCCACCCCTCCAGGCTGTCACAAAGCACCGAGCCAATATCCCTGTGCCATGCGGCTGCTTCCCACTAGCTATCTACCTTTCTACGTTTGTTAGTGTGTATATGCCCATGACTCTCTTTCGCCCTGTCACAGCTCACCCTTCCCCCTCCCCATAAACTCAAGTCCATTCTCTAGGAGGTCTGCGTCTTTATTTCTGCTTTACCCCTAGGTTCTTCATGACATTTTTTTTCTTAAATTCCATATATATGTGTTAGCATACGGTATTTGTCTTTTTCTTTCTGACTTACTTCACTCTGTATGACAGACTCTAGGTCTATCCACCTCATTACAAATAGCTCAATTTCGTTTCTTTTTATGGCTGAGTAATATTCCATTGTATATATGTGCCACATCTTCTTTATCCATTCATCCGATGATGGGCGGTTAGGTTGTTTCCATCTCCGGGCTATTGTAAATAGAGCTGCAAAGAACATTTTGGTACGACTCGTTTGAATTTTGGTTTTCTCAGGGTATATGCCCAGTAGTGGGATTGCTGGGTCATATGGTAGTTCTATTTGTAGTTTTTTAAGGAACCTCCATACTGTTCTCCATAGTGGCTGAACCAATTCACATTCCCACCAGCAGTGCAAGAGTGTTCCCTTTTCTCCACATCCTCTCCAGCATTTATTGTTTCTAGATTTTTTGATGATGGCCATTCTGACTGGTGTGAGATGATATCTCACTGTAGTTTTGATTTGCATTTCTCTAATGATTAATGATGTTGAGCATTCTTTCATGTGTTTGTTGGCAGTCTGTATATCTTCTTTGGAGAAATGTCTATTTAGGTCTTCTGCCCATTTTTGGATTGGGTTGTTTGTTTTCTTGTTATTGAGCTGCATGAGCTGCTTGTAAATTTTGGAGATTACTCCTTTCTCGGTTGCTTCATTTGCAAATATTTTCTCCCATTCTGAGGGTTGTCTTTTGGTCTTGTTTATGGTTTCCTTTGCTGTGCAAAAGCTTTGAAGTTTCATTAGGTCCCATTTGTTTATTTTTGTTTTTATTTCCATTACTCTAGGAGGTGGGTCAGAAAGGATCTTGCTGTGATTTATGTCATAGAGTGTTCTGCCTATGTTTTCCTCTAAGAGTTTGATA
>NW_020838630.1:0-11411 GCF_003676395.1 Aethalodelphis obliquidens
CTGTGTGGCCAGATCTGGTTAACCGACAGGTAAAGACAACATTGAAAAGGCAAATAGTTACACTGAGCTAGGCTCCTGGCAACCAAGGCCCAAAACTGTAGGATTCTGCAGCAGTACGAAGGGGGTTTGTTTCTTTTTTTCTTGCTGCTGTTATAAATTACCACAAACCTGATGGCTTCAAACAACACACTTTATCATCCTACAGTTCTGTAAGTCAGAAGTCCAACACAAGTCTCCCGGGCTTAAAATTAAGGCAGGGCTGCTTTCCATTCTGCAGACTATGGGAGATTCCATGTCCTTACCTTTCCCACCTTCTAGAAGTTGCCTACATTCCTTGACTCACGCTCCCTCCTTCATCTGCAAAACCAGCATGCTGCATCTCCCTGATCGTACTTCTGTAGTCACATCTCCCTCTGACCACGGTCAGGAAAGTTCTCTGCTTTTCTTTTTTTGCCACTCAGCGAGGCATGCAGGATCCTAGTTCCCCAACCATGGATCAAACTGGTGCCCCCTGAGGTGGAAGCTCAGAGTCCTAACCACTGGACCACCAGGGAAGTCCCAAAGTTCTCTGCTGTTAAGTCCTATGTGGTTACACTGGGCGGACCCCAATCATTTCTGATAATCTCCCCATCTCAAGGTCCCTAACCTTAATCACACCTGCAAAGCCCTTTATGCCATGTAAGGTAACATATTCACAGGTTCCAGGAATTAGGCTATGAACATCCTTTTTTGGGGGGAGCGGGGGAGGCATTAGTCTCCCTACCACAAGGTATGGTAAGGAGAAAAGTATAATATTGTTAATGATAAGTAGGCAGCTCTGTACATAACGACATGGATAGTATCGATGATATATTATGAAATGGAAATAAGCAAGTTCAGTAAGTATTTATAGAATGATCCAAATTTTGTGGAATCTCCCTTGCCCCCAATAAATGCTGAATGAATTCTCTCTGAGCCGCATCCCACCGTTCATAGCCTGGCTTCTTCGGGGAGATGGTGGAGCCTACCTCACCCACGCAACTCTCAAGGCACTGGTTTCTTCACAGTCCTCTTTTAGGAGAAGAGTTTAGAAAGGTCCAAGACACCAGAGAGTAGAGAGGAAAGGATCTGATGCAGCTTCAACATAGCAGGGGACAGCCAGTAAGGACCACACACTGCAATTGGCCAGAGGCAAGTGTCAGCCAAGCAATGTGGAAAGTGAGAAGGTGAGGCGTACAGGAATTTGCCAAAAGGGAAAAAGGGCATTTGAAGGAGAGTCTTCGTTTTTAATAGTGCTGAATAGAATCCAAGGCAGGATAGAAAATCCAAGTAGGAATTCTGCAGTTTTAAGTAGGTTCTGAGATGCAGACGCAAGGACCTATGAGAGGAAAACACCCATGAAAGGAGGCTGTGCCTGGAACTTAGTCACTGGGCACCCAGGGATGGTGCCCAATCCTTGGCTCCTGGGATTGTCCTGTTGTCCCCACAGTGTCAGCGGGTCTTGGCTTCAGCATTTCCCTAACGCTCTCTCCATCCAAGCTGAGGACCGATGCTACCTCTAACTCCCTTTATGCTTTTAGTGAGCACTGAGTTCTTAACACATAACAATAGCAGTCTCTGTAGTTATAATTTTAAAATTCCTCACCTTCCAAACTATATACAATATATATCCATGAAGGGATAGGCACCAAAGCTTAACAATGTTTCCTGAGGAGAGGACAGTGAGATGGGAAGAGACACAGGAAGGCAACTTTCACTTTCACTCAGTAGACCTGTTTGTAGTTTTGCAACAGACATACATTCATGTATCAGAATTGTAATTAAAAATAAAAAGTGCTTGAAACACTGCGGTTACTACTGTTTATAGTTCTGTACTGCTTGATTTATTTTATACCAAGTCTGTGTGGTTTTCCCAATAAAATCACCCTGACAATTGGAAGAGCGTGGTGGTTACACACAAGCCTGTGAGGCAGAGATTCCTCACCAACGAGATACTTCACCTGTCTCAACTTTAGGCTTCCCACATACTCTCCCTCAATTAGTGAGAATAGTACTTGCCTTCCCGGGATCTTGTGAGGTTTTTGCCCTCCTTTGTATGGCGTCTGACTTTGAAACTATCAGGAAACAAAACGGCTCCCCTCTGTGTCCCATTTCCTTTGGGTCTGTTGCCTGTTACGTAACAGCACATATCTGAGAATTCAGTGGGCATGAACACCTTAGGTGGCTGCTAATAAATTAATTATTGGGCTGATTTGAACTCTAATTGGATTCTCCTGGTTGGCAGTCTGGAATCTTCTGATTTATCCTTACAGTATTTCCATTTGCCACAAAGCCTGCACTCAACTGACATTGGCTGTATTCAATGGAATTTAACACAGAAGACTGAGGATTGCCAGCCCCAAAACAGATCTAACCAGGACTGACTTTTTTGTTAATTCTATTTTTCTAATTGAAGTATAGTTGACTTACAACACTGTGCCAATCTCTGCTGCACAGCAAAGTGACTCGGTTATACACATAGAGACATGCTTTCAGGATGGACTTCTGAGCAGGCAACCACCTTCAGACTCATTAAATTAAACCATTTAACGATAGTTCTCTCTGGGTTGCAGGGTCACTGTGGTTTCAATTTTCCTCTTTATAGTTTTTCGTATTTTTAATTTTTAAAAAATTTTATTTATTTATTTATTTTGGTCACGCTGCGCAGCTTGTGGGATCTTAGTTCCCCAACCAGGGATCAAACCCCTGGGCCCCTGCAGTGGAAGCTTGGAGTCCTAACCACTGGATCATCAGGGAATTCCCTTATAGTTTTCTGATTGTTCCAATTTTGTACCACACGCATATATTATTTTTGTGGGCAGACAAAAACAAATGTGAGTTAAATAAAAACTACCATACATTGTGTTACTTGTTCCTGCTTTCTGCACCTTCTCATATGCTTTTAATCGTTGCCCTGGTCCAAGCCACCCAATGAACCGTTTCGCACGAACCCCTTCTCAGAAGTGGTTGTCTAGTGGACATTATGAGGCCTTTCGAATCACATGGACCAGCATTTGAATCATAGCTCAGAGCTAACATGGACGAGCATCTTAATTCTCTGAAACTGTCTCTTTACCTGTAAAAGAAAGACCTTCTGGATTATTGTATAGTTTGGGTCAGCAGCTTCACAAACTTTAATGTGTATACGAGTCACCTGGGATGTTGTTAAAATGCAGGCTCTGATTTAGTAGGTCTAGCATGGGCCCGAGTGTCTCCATTTCTAAGAGCTCCAAGGTGCTGCTGATGTTGTGATGCATGTACCACACTTTGATTAGTGACATAACGTTTGAAAGAGCCCAGGCACAAATGCCCTACGTGTGCTTTTTCCTCTCCTTCCAGGGGGCCTGGATTTTCTGGCTGTCTGATGAGTTCACCCCAGAAAAGTGCTGACTGAGATCCACTGAGGTGCAACCCAACTCATTTGAACTTTAACCTATTCCGATTTTCTCCCCACTTCAATATCCTTCTTTTTCTTTCTCTTCAAGGACTTCATTCTTCTTGGCCTAACAAAGATACGGGTACCTGTGCTTTTAGGTTTTCTTGTGTTTTTTTTGTTTTTGACCGTGCCACGCGGCAAGTGGAACTTCCCTGCCCAGGGATTGAACCCATGCCCCCTGCACTGGAAGCGTGGAGTCTTATTAGGTTATTTTTTTTTAAAAGGAGCTTTACTGAGGTGTAATTGACATATGATAAATTAAAGTATACACTTTAATAAGTTCTATTACATGTATACACTTGAGAAACCATCATCATACCCAAGATAATGGATAAAGTGTCCTTAGGCTCCTGATGCTCCCTCCACCCTCTGGAAACCAACCATCTGTTACATAGATTAGTCTGCTTTTTCTAGAGTTTTAAATAAAAAGAATCATACAGCACATACTCTTTTTTTGTCTTGCTCTTTTCCTTCAGCCTCATTATTTCATCCATTATTCTGTGTACCAATAGTTCATGCCTTGTCTATTCAATGATTTTTTAAAATTTATTAATTTATTTTTGGCTGTGTTGGGTCTTCGTTTCTGTGCGAGGGCTTTCTCTAGTTGCGGCGAGCAGGGGCCACTCTTCATCGCAGTGCACGGGCCTCTCACTGTCACGGTCTCTCTTGTTGCGGAGCACAGGCTCCAGACACGCAGGCTCAGTAGTTGTGGCTCATGGACCTAGTTGCCCCACGGCATGTGGGATCTTCCCAGGCCAGGGCTCGAACCTGTGTCGCCTGCATTGGCAGGCAGATCCTCAACCACTGTGCCACCAGGGAAACCTCCATGCCTTATTTATTGCTGATAGTATTCCATCGTATGGATAGCTGTCACAGTTTGTTCATCCATTCGCCTGTTGATGGAAGTTTGGATTGTTTCCAATTTCTGGCTGTTACCAATAAAGCTGCTTTGAACAGTTTTGTACAAGTCCTCATCATGAAAATACACTTTCATTTTCTCTTGGGTAAATACCTAGAGTGGAGTGGTTGGGTCATATGGCCAGCATATGTTTAACTTTTTTAAACACTGAAACTGTTTTTCAAAGTAGTTGTACCATTTTCCATTCCTCAAAGGAGTGTATGAAGTCCCAGTTCTTCCACATTCAGAAAATATTTACTATTATGAATAACATTTATTGTACAAAAGTTTTTTAGAAAAGTCATTAGGCCAAAAAAAAAAAATTCTGTCATTCATCCCACTAATGGGAGATAACACTGTTAAAAGGCCATGTTTGTACATTTCCAGAAGTTTGCCCTCCTAGGCAAACAGTGGTCTCCTTTAAAAAAAAAAAAAAAAAAAACTGAAAAAATATAATTTTCTGTCTTCACTGTTTTTTTTAAAAAAGTGTTTTAAAAACTAGTTTTCCAAGTGAATAGATCAGATTCTATCTTTTAAGAATTTTAAGTACTCCAGTATTTGTCTGTGATGTGGTAAACAAGGAATATAGAGGTGACCACCAGCCCTGTCTCTTCCTATGCTCCCAAGGCACTAGAAAACAATTCAACACTAACATTCCAGGCGTTAAGACCCTTAAATGAGTTAACAACAAACAAACAAACAAAAGGGAGGGGCAGGAGTGTCTTTACTCATAACTTTATGCCTAACCATTATTCTTTCATTTCGAGAGAGTTATAAAGAGCTGGTAGAAAAAATAGGAAACTAGCATCAATAATCATAGTACACTTCTTAATCATTACTGAACACTCCCTCTGTGCTCCCCGGGGCTCTCTCTGTGCATTATCTCCTTTCATTAGGTCTGGGGAGAGTATCCTACTTTTTCTAGTTTAGACACAACCACCACAGTAGGGCTAGTTGAAACCTCTAAAAATATGTAAAAGAAATCCAGATGACATTGGTTGTGCTCTTTGGGGAAGCACCAACCAACTCCCTTCAAGTGCAAACCAGGGTGATTTCCAAGATCTCTGCCCCTTCCCCTCCCAATGGTTCACTTCCTCTTCTGAGTGTTCCACTCAGAAAAGATCCCTGGACTCAGCCACCAGGTGATGTCAGCATCTTTTTATGGTATGGTTTCTGGAGTGGAGGTTTCCTTAAGGAGTCTAACACTGACACGCTCTTAGAGTCAGTAGGCCTAACTTCTTTGGCTGGGCCCACAGCAGATGCAACCCGAATTCTCACTAAAATTGCCCAGTCCTCTATCTTCCAAGTGTCTGAAGCACGAATGACAAATGAATCAGGCCCATCTGAAACCTAACACTTAGCCTTTGTTTTCCTATCCATAAAAATGTAATGGGGTAATTCCTACATCCTAATGTTTACTCACGTATTCCCTCACATGTTCGTTCGTTCTTTCATTCGTAGGTTCATCCATCCATCCTTCCATCCATCCATCCATTCACTCATTCAGTCAGTTTACCAAGTATGTACTCCATGTCAAGCACCATTCTAGTGTGGTAATTCGCAGGGAATGATGTTCCTCACGGGGTCGGTAGTCTAACACTCTAAGCAGTTACTGCTTTTACCTTTTACTATCAGGGTTCATTTCCCCACAAATCAACAAAACAAAGAAAATTACCTAAACTACAGAGGCAAGATACAGGCCAGACTTTCTCCACACAGGGTTTTCCCCGAAGGGACTCAGGAAGCAAGCAGGTCCTCCTTCACTCTGGACGGTTCTCTGAGCAGTCCTCATGAGGCCTCGAGGTTTCTGGACGACTTTTCTTGCCCAAAGAATCCCGAAGCCCTACAGCGTATTTCCGGGCTATAATTGTGATCCCAAGGTCTGATTCTGCCCAGTACCATTCAATCTCTGTCCTTACTCTCATTAATTTTTCTGGGCTTCAGTTTTCCCGATCGAAAACCAGGTTCTAGGCTCCTAACTAGCTGGGGCATGTTTGGGGAGCAAGTGCCTTAGCGTTTCTGATGCTGTTCCGAAAAGCGAAGTTTCCCTCGGACTGAAGCTCTCGGGTGGACGGTCCGCGCCCCAAGCTTGGGCGCGCATCCCTGATAAGAGGGCGCCGATGTACAGACAGCGAATCCACCCGGTTCAACCCTGCCTTCCTAAGCATCACGAGACTTATCAGAAAATGAAACTGAAAACCGGGAAGTCCCTCTTTCTAACCTGCCAGGGCCTCGCTCGCTAGGAGACCGGTGACGCCCCGGCGGGCACGGTTCTGATTGGCGGCCTGGGCCTGGCTATAAGTGCGGGCGCGGGACCGGGTCCTCACTCTGACACCCGAGCCTCTCCTGTAGCGATGGCTCCTTTCGTGACCTTGGTCCTGCTCGGGCTTCTCTCGCTGTCTGGCCTGGACGCCGTCCAGCGTGAGTGTCCCCTCCTCCCTTTCCCTCTTCCACCAGCTCGTCCCTGTCCCGCTCGCAGCCACTGGGCACTAACTCCGTACCCCCCGGTCCCAATCCCAAGGTTCGGTGGAGTAGCACGAGGTTTTCTCTCGGGCTGTGGAGGCGGTGGGGGTGTGTGGAGTGGGGAGGGGTGCGAGCCCAGGACGCCGGCTTCTCCGGGATGGGGGGGAGGGGACCTCTGGCACGCCCGCACCGGGTGGGTCGGGACAGAGCGACCGAGGTGTGGGAGGGGTTCACTTCCGGTGGTTCGTGGGGCCTTTGGCTCCCCCCCGTGCAGCGGGAGCTGAGGGCGGGCTGGCGGGTCCCAAAGGGCTGGGTTGGGGGCTGCGAATGGGTGGAGACCACGCGTGGGCTTTGGGGGAGTCGCCGCCAGGGTGTATCAGTCCGCTGGGAGCCCGAGGGCCTCGAGCTTCCTCCAGGCGCCCGCCAGGTTCAGCTGCCTCTCTGCACGTTCCCCAAATCCGCGACGACCAAACCACGGCGAGGAAGTTGCACGCGACTCTTGTGGAATGTCCTGAGGTGTTTATATAGCGCTTCACGTCGTTCATTCTCTTGTTCCCGCTACCTGTCGCTCTTAATAATAATCATAGAGCTACCCGTTGGCGGCTTACTGACCTGCGCTATGTGCTGTATGTCATTTAATTGTGAAATGCGTCTACGATGTAAACAGGGTGCCTTTATCATCAGCTTGTCATAGATGAGGAAAGGGAGGCTAGAAGAGCTGAAGTAACTTAATCACGCAGGGGATTTATGGCAGACAGTAGAGCCTGACCAGAGCATTTGGGGGGTCGTGAGCCCTTTGCCTGTAATCCGTGCGTTTTTCACAGCCTTCTGGGGAGAGATTCTCGGGAGCAGGCTGGGCGGACATGGGCCCCTGTTGCCTTTCTTCACAGAGGGCTCCTCCTTTGGCTCCTTGCCTGGTTCTTTCCAAGATGAACTGAGTATGTACTTTCAGTTTTGAGTAAGCGAAGGTTTATCATTCAGAAAGTTTGTAATACTAGGGATAAGAGTAATCAACATGCTTCCCCAAGCTGTCTGTCAGGGACACCATGGATACTGACTCAGTACCTTCTAAATACCCTGCAATATACCGGACCCTCAGATTTTTCTCTCTCACAAAAGGCTCTATGAAGCGGGTTTTTGTTTGTTTTTTGTGTGTGTGTATGTTTGTTTGTTTGTTGTTGTTCATGAGAAAAAGGAAGTTAGTTTAAAAGTTATTTACAAAATAAAGCATAATGTCTGTATCATCACTATTATTACATGACTATGTAAGTCTTTCGAAAAACTTAATGTCATTAATGACATTAAGACTATCTTAATTTGAATATTTCCGAAGTAATGCCTGGAACATACACAAGACCTTCTCTGGAAGATATACAAGAAATGTGTAATTGCGATTGCCTCTAGGGGGTGTATTTTCTGCTCTTTCCCCTGTGTGGGTTTTATTTCACTGTGGGCATACATTAACTCTTCAATTAAGTTACAGAAGCTCAAATAACTCTCCCAAAGTCACAGAGCCATTAGTGGCTGAGGCCAGATTCTGATACTCTTCCCACTATTGGAAGAGATTATTGTGATGTTCTTGCAGAAAATTCCCTGGCTCCCTCAAAGAGTGAATTCCAGGCAGGATGAATCAGTGCTCTGATTCCTGTGGCATTTATTATGTCCTGATTATTAGAAGTTGAAATGTGAAGGGCTTTCTGATTTATCTTCACTTTTAAATTTATTTTTTAAAAATCAGCATTCATGGGATTTCCCTGGTGTTCCAGTCATTTCACTGCCAAGCACACGGGTTCAATCCCTGGTCGGGTAACTAAGGTCCCACAAACCCCGAAGCACAGCCAAAAAAAAAAAAAAAAAAAGGTAAAATTGATTTAAAAAAAAAATCAGTGTTCATTAGGATTCTCAGTACAGCTCTTGGTGGGACTAGGAACCTTTTCTTTGATGATAGGATGTTTCTAGACAGATACATCTGATCAGAATAGCCTGGTTCTCCTCCTTACCCCACCACCTTCTGTACATGAAGGATGAACTGACTTTTGCCATCATGTACCCTGAATGTATTTGTATTTAAAGGTGGATTATTAACATGTATTAGTGTCATTCTGTATATTTAGTAGCAGTAACACTTCACTTTGGAAGAAAAATATAGAAATAGAGTTTATAATATTTTCTTTACATCCCTATGGAGGGTCTAGTCATGCATCCCATTTTGGAAACCACTGTTCTGTAGCATTATGCAGTATTCCCAACCTGGCAGATTATGGCAATCACTTGAGCATGCTAATTAAAAATGCAAAGCCCATTCCCATGTGCATTATTCCACTTGGTTTTCTAATGGTGACAGTATGTTCTCTCGCATGTGCCACAGTCCTCACCCTTCCCTATTGTTCTTACCCAGCCCAACTTCATTTAAGGTATCTGCCATCTTCTGCAGGCATTTTGGTCTGGTTTCTTTTTTTTCAAGCTCATGAAATCACATATAAAATCAGGTAGAGGGGGCTACCCTGCTGGTGCAGTGGTTGAGAGTCCACCTGCCGATGCAGGGGACACGGGTTCGTGCCCCAGTCCGGGAAGATCCCACATGCCATGGAGCGGCTGGGCCCGTGAGCCATGGCCGCTGAGCCTGCGCGTCCGGAGCCTGTGCTTTGCAACGGGAGAGGCCACAACAGTGAGAGGCCCGCGTATGGCAAAAAAAAAAAAAAAATCAGGTAGAGGTTTGGTGTGTAAACTTGGGGTAGGATGATGAGGTTGTGTTTTGCAAGAACATACTTTGGGTTGAATCAGGTCTCAGAGCAAGGAGGTAACAATATTTACACCTGCCACTTACAGAGCAATTGCTGTGTGCCAGGCACTGTACTAAGCACATATTGAGAAGTCTGATCGGTCTGGATCTAGGCAGGAGGCAAAAAAAAAAAAAAAAAAAGGAGTAAACATAAGGGAAAAAAATTGACTGGGTTGAAACAGTGTACAGTAACGGGAATTTTTGATGTGGCTAATATGGGGGGAGTGTGAAGTGAGAAATGAAGCTTGATAAGTAGATTACGGCCAAATCATGTAGACTTTTGAGTGATAAGGAATTCTGTGGGTGCTGAGGAGCCAATGAAAAGTTCTTGAGATTCTCCACAGAAAGATTATTAAAGATACAGCACAATCTTCACTGACAGAAGAAGATGTTAAGAGAAATCTGCTAGAAAAAGCCTGAAAGGCACGTGTAGGGGAATTATGTGGGAAAGATACTAAGTCATGGTTTATCCCAGAAAATGGAGGCTGCCTTTTGGAAAAATGGAAGCTCATTTGGCATGAGGGGAAATGGAATTGGGAGAAATGGAGGATCAAATAGAAACACTTGGGGCCTGATCTAGCTTTAGACCAAGGTAGCCCCAAGTGAAATACTCTGCAATTTCATCTGTCTTCCCCTGCTGCTCCTCAGGTCCTCCGAAGGTTCAGGTTTACTCACGACACCCCGCAGAGAATGGAAAACCAAATTACCTGAACTGCTATGTGTCTGGGTTCCATCCACCCCAGATTGAGATTGATTTGCTGAAGAATGGGGAGAAGATGGAGGTGGAGCAATCAGACCTGTCTTTCAGCAAGGACTGGTCTTTCTACCTTCTGGTCCACGCTGAGTTCACTCCCAACGCAGTGGATCAGTACAGCTGCCGCGTGAAACACGTTACTCTCAGAGAGCCCCAGATAGTTAAGTGGGGTAAGTTTTCAAGTTCCTTCCTTAGCTGCTGACAGTTGTATCTGAACATAGCCACAGCATAAAGCTGCCTTGATATAAGAACATGTGCATACTGGGATTATCAGGGAATGTTATTAAAGCTCTGATTAGTGGCACCTTCTGAGAGATCTCTGCACAGCGTGGTCACGGAGACAGTGGTTTCCCTGTAGTGAGAGCAGGGAGCAGTAGCAGCACTTCCACAAGTGCACAGGCACTCCCAATGATTCTTCCCTACTGGCTTCCTTGGGCCTTCCTGATAGCCTCAGGGATACTCAGGACCAAGGAGAGTCTCAGGAAGGCACCGGTCTTGTCTGTAAGTCCTGCTATGGTAGTGCCCTCCAATCCTAGACTCCTTCAGTTCTCTGGCTGGCTTGGGATCTAAGGCTAGTAGGCAAGGTGGGGACCTGCTGGGTTTTTTTTAACGAGGCACTCATGGTGAGGGACAGTGGGCTCTTCTGCCAGCTTTATTTATAACAGTTTTAGACATTTGTTAGTACATAGTATTTCAAAAGTGAAACTTAACTGTTTCTCTTTTTCTTTCTCCATTTTCTTTTCTGTAGATCGAGACCAGTAACCAGCATCATGGAGGTAAGTTTCTAATCTTAAGAAAATCTTTCTTTTATAAAGTAATTTATTTATTTTTGGCTGCGTTGGGTGTTTGTTGCTGCGTGCGGGCTTTCTCTAGTTGCAGCGAGTGGGGGCTACTGTTTGTTGTGGTGGGCTGGCTTCTTATTGTGGTGGCTTCTCTTGTTGCGGAGCACGGGCCTAGGCGTGCCAGCTTCAGTAGTTGTGGCATGTAGGCTCAGTAGTTGTGGCTTGCGGGCTCTAGAGCACAGGCTCAGTAGTTGTGGTGCACAGGTTTAGTTGCTGTG
>NW_020838631.1:0-11393 GCF_003676395.1 Aethalodelphis obliquidens
TATATATATATATATATATATATACACACACACACATATATACTTATGCTATATGTATTATATATTAATATAAAGGTATATTACATCTGACTTTTGAAGGATGCAGTATTCTCTCATATCTTTAAGGATAATAGTAGTATTTCTTCCCCATAAATAAATTGATTCTCTCAAGTTGCTTTGGTTTGTTTTCATATTATTTTGTTTCCTGGTTATCTTGATCGATCATCTTATGTATAAGATAGGGATACTAAAAAGCAAGGTCAACTAACAGGTGTGTGGGAATACTTGGCCTTTCTATCCTTACTGTAGATTGATCTTGCTGGCACTTATTGTAGAAATCACTGGTGATAATATTTTTTATTTATTTATTTTTTCATTTGCTTGGACTTCCCATATATTGTAGAGAAGATAATGTCCATCTCCTGCCTTAAGTGTGAACACCTTTGTCCCAGTTAGAATACCAAATAGCAGAAAAAGCCCCTGGGTGTTCCTTATGTGATCATCTCCCAAGCTTCAACTTTTCCTCCAAGAAAGATAATTTATATTTTACACTCTAGAGTATAATTCTGAGTCTTCTCTTAAGTAGGGAAGTTACAATCTCCTGCCTGCTTGGAATGGGGGGAGGATACTTGGGTATAATTTCTTCTCAATTAGACTTTCAACCAGTCCACCTGCTGTAAAGGTCACCTTCCTTTACCTTTCAGAGTTTACTGCCACCAATTAGTATGGCTTCTGGAAGCTCTATGGGGATAAGTTTACTTCATTCTTAAATTTCCCCACTGCTAAATTAAGGTTCTGTCTTCCCAAGCTTACTGCATGTAAGCAGAAGGCACTGCTATCTCTTTAATCCTTTTAGACATTTAGGCTATATGTATGTATACATGTGTGTGCAGTTTTTCTGTCATCCCATGATCTCATGCTCTTGGGTTTTACTTTGAGGTTTTAAATCCAATAGCTTGAGTTCTCCTGGTGCTTGTGACTGATGACTTTCACTTACTATGAACTTTGTAATTTCTGATTTTGAGCTTGTGAGCTCATCTTAATCTGGCCTCTTTTGATTTTCCCCTTTATAAATCCTACATGGACCAATGTGTCCCTCCAGAGAAATTTTGCATTTGATTTCTAGACTCCCTAGGATTTTCATGACACCAGGATCATTTTTTAATTGCTACTTTCTCAGCTTAGGATATCCCCATATTATGAGCATAGTGTAAATTCACGTTCAAACACATCAAAGTTGCAGGGCTACTCTTTTGATTTCTTGCGAGAATTGTTGCCCCACACAGAGTTATGACAAAGGCAAGCTTAATTTTCTCTGGTGGCAGATTTAGTTAGTTCCCTTACCACTAATACTAAAGGCCTTTGACAGAATCTACTCTATAGGAATTTTGTAGGCCTGAAAGCACAGTACTCAAACCATCACTATTTCAATAATTTCACAGAACTGTTGCTGTATCATCTTATTTACCTCTGTCTAGTGCTCAGTGCATTTTTTATTTTTGGGATTTTAAAACCCCCCCCCCCCCTTTTTTTTTTTTTTTCAAACTATTGCATAAAATTTTAAATCATTTTATCTATAATCTAGTTTTTCAGAATAAAAATAAATAATTGCAATTCTATTACTGAAGTCCACCACACAATTTAAGTAATGTTATAAAGAAACCATAATTTATATTTCTTAATAGTGATATGTGTTCAAGATAAAGAACTTACTAAATAGGACTGGGGTGTATTTCCTTTTTCAGTATCCTTTATGAAAATCTCTAAGCTTTTAGTGCTACTATATTTGTTCACATCTCAATCAATCCTTTAGAACTATATTTACATTGGTTATTGGTTTGCTGCACTAGGCAAAGATTTTCTCAGTCCTCAAAATAAACTCTGTTTTTTTCTATCTTCTCATCTACCAGGTGGAAATATTCTAATGTGTCTTAAGTTATATCTTTTTGCTTGACATTGTGCTCCCAGCTTATCCTTTAGCGGATTCTCTGTAATAAACCAAGAAACAATTTCTAGCTTTACCTACTTTCATGCACCTCCTTAGGAATTCAGCATTAGAGGTCTGGTTGATTTGTGAGGCTGTCTTTTTCAGTTGATGGTGAGGATGGCTCATAGTGACACTTTGAAACTACTCAAGAAGCTGAATGTGACATCCATGGCAAGCCTGTGTTCACAGCAGGAGAGATCTTGTGCTCAGCTCTGCTCTATTGACCCTTCACTCAATTTGTCCTTTCATGCTATAAGCCATAATTCAGAAATAGATACTGGCTTTCTCTGTTTTTCAAGTATCTACCACTTGCCAAATAATATACACAAGACAAGTTTGCCCAGGAAGAAACTTGTATAATTTAATGACTGATTCATAACAGAAGTCACTATATTGTTAAGGGTTTTCTTCCAGGTGTATAATATAAAACACATCAGTTCATCAATTATGTTCAAGAAAGTGTGTGTGTATATATCTCCTTAGGAAATTACATATATATATATATATATATATATATATATATATATAGCATGTGTGTGCATGTCGATTTACTCCGTGAATTCATAGTTTCATGGGTTAAATATCATCAATATTCTGACATTTAAGAATTTATATTTCAAGCCTTATTTCCTCTCCACTCATATAATCCAACTGTCTATTCAATATTTATATCCAACTGTCCAATCAGTATGTGATAGAAAGCTCAAATTTTCTACTTTCAAAACTTACTGGCTTTATATCTCATTTTTTGTTCTATACCACTCTTCTCCATTTCAGGTGGTCCCATCATTTCTGTTGCTCAGGTGAAAAATACTGAAGTTTTCCTTGACTCTTGTTTATCATAGTGCCATATCCAATCATTCATTAACTCCTGTTTACATTTCGTCAACATATGTCTAAAATCTAAAACTTCTCAATACCCCCACAAATTGAGACAACTGACAAACCTCAATTGTCTCTCACATGAATTATTATAATAGCTTCCTAAGTGTTCTTAGTTTTACTTTTTCATGCTTCCTTCCTACTGCATATTATCAATACTTGAACCAGAGTAAATTTTTAATAAGTCAGATTATATTGCTGCTCTGCTAAAAAGTCTATGGCTCCCTATGTCTCTAGTATAAAATAATAGCTAAGAACAATCTTATTATGTTGGCAGCATTATCACAATTTTACAAATGGAATAACTAAAGCACAAAAGGGTCATTTTCTTGACCCATACTCTCTGGCTAATAATGGTAGTATATGATTTGAGGCCAGGAAGTCTTTTTGCAGAGTCTACGCTTCCAACCATGATAATATGTTATCTCTCAGTAGCAGGTACCTAAGAAGCCCTAAATGTTTGCACCCATTCTCTCCCTACTTCCCACTGACTTCTCTTACTTCATTCTCCTTTTAGTTTCCCATTTGTTCAAACTGAACTTGATATTCCCCAAAGATTCCAGGCATAATTCTGCATCAGGCCCTCCTCCTGCACTGGCTCTTCCCTCCTACTAGAGCTTTCCTGTACCAGAAATTCATTTGGATCACACTCTTATTACATAACTTCACTCAAATGTTACCTTCTCACTCAGATCTATCCTGCCTTTATTGAAAATTTCAACATCCCCCTCCCCTGGCCTTACACCACTATAGATCCACACAAAACCTATCACCATAGGTTTTGTCCATAAACCTATCACCCTCTAATTAGTTGCACTTAGTTTATTTTGGTGTCATGTAGAAAAAAAACAGAGAGGAAAATAAAATTACTAATTTAGGAAATAATAAAAGTTAAATTTTATGTATCTTAATCACTCTTTAATTTATGGGTAGCCTTTCCCTCGAGTTTACTGTGAAATATTTACTAAGAATTCTAAATTGTGATAAGTGAAAGCACTTGAATTTGTACTGCAAAGCTAAGGATAGACTGAGGTAGAAATTTCTAATTTTTTAAGGCTGACTTTGGCAACAAAATAAACTAAATATAATGAACATTAACAATTGACATCTTTATTACCATTATCAGGCTCACTGTTATTTCTCCTCCAAACAGTTTTTACCATATATAATTCCTTTCATAAAAGATGAAAGCATTTTGAAAATAGGCTATTAACAAATATTTATTGAGCACTTCCTAAATCTTAATATGTTAAATAAGATCTCAGTCATCACAAATGTTTGAGGTTTTTTATCCCATATTTTTATAAATAAGTAATTCAATTTACAGAGTTTAAATGTCTCACTGAAGTTTATCCAGTTAGTAAGTGACTTATCCAGAATATAAATTCAATATTTTCTTCCACTAGAGAATGAGCTCATTGCCCACTGACATCCCCAAATTTCTCCCACCCATTCTCATTACTGAGAAATGAAAACCCATGTGTACATATCAGTTAACCTAAGAATATTTATTACTGTGGCTAGTGTCATTTCACAATGTCCATTTTCCTAAATGTTTTAAAATATTAGCCTAAGTCTAATATAATTATTACCTTTTCTACTGATTTAGTTGCTTCCTAGGAAGTCAAATGTGTTTTTATGTACACTGACATAATTTATAAAGAAGAGATCAAATGCAGGGCAGTCTGTGCTGGCAGTCACACACACAATTACAGAAATGTAATTAATTCCTGCTCATTTTTATACACTTCTTATGCTCTGAAATTCTTTTGAGGTTGGCTTTTCCCCAGGTATATAGTTTATGGTCTCTGATATTCAAGGATGTTCTTTGTCAAACTATATCGTCTCAAGTAAGTTTACTTATGTGGATTGAAGTTTGTAAAGCAGAATGACTTTCAGCTTCCACATCATTTCTTGAATGCTACCATAAATTAGTTTGTAATAGAGTTAAATATTTCTTGAACGGACTAATATCTAGACATTCATTTTTAGCATAAAAGAGACTCTCCATCCTTCCCTTGTATATTCTCTACTGATAGTTTGCATTTGAATTTACTTTATAACATCTGTGTAAATAAGATTTTTTAAATAAAATTTGAAGAAAACAGAGAATTGAGATTTAAGATTAACATGTTTCAACTACTTTTTAAAGTAGTTGAATAAGAAAGAAGCTGTAATATCTTCTTAAAAAATAATATTGAGAAACAGGCTAAAACATGTTGGATAACATTACAGGGAATGATATTCAGAACCAAATCAATATAAGACAGTTGTAATGCCTCAAAAATGTTTTTGTTATTTTTTTTAAAAATTGTGAAAAAAGAAATAGTAAAACTCGAATATTAAATTAGCCATACAACTGCCTAACTTCAACTGACCTGTAATTTGCTTTTTTGTAACATGGAAATAATAATGCCTGCCTGTCCTTCCTCACAAAAATTTTACAACATCAAAGCTGTTGACAAATATGAAAATATAAACTACTATGGAGAAATCAAACCTCCTTAATCTATCTGTGCTGCCCTTTTTGATTTGGCCTACCCCTATATTACCATCCTCACCTCCAAACACATTCTATTCAACGAAGTAGGCTATTGTAATTTTATTATATTATGTACTGTTACCACAACCAGTTGGAAACTTTCACACCTTCTAGCCTGTACTCCTATTTCCCCATTGAAAGTGTTTCTTCATCTGAATTTATCTCTCTTCTACTCATTTCTGTAGCCTATTCTGTATCAGTCAGTGTACAGACAAGAGAACTAAAACATCTTCTGGATGTTTCAAGCACATAAACATTTAGTCACAAATTATTTTAGATGGCCTAAAATTGCAAAAAGGAAAAACAAAGATTTCATAGAAATGTGGACGATGCTACCATCCTAGCTGGAGCCCACTAGTCTACCTTTTCATCTGGAGCCTCCCCTGTTGTACTGCCAATGGTGTTGCAGCCCACAGTTTCCTGGAGGTACCCAAATCTGCTGATTCTTCTACTGCAGTCAGAGTGAGAAATGACCCTTTCTCTTTTATATTCCCTTATTTCCTATCAGGGAATCCCAATAACAGCAACTGAGTAGAAAATAGCTGTTGAGGGAATCTAGGCAGTGTGGTTTTTAGGTCCCCTGTGAAACTGTGGAGAGCTAAGGAGGATGGGAACAGAACTTGGAACCAATATACAATATTTGTCAGAGTGCCTGTACTAATTGTCTAGGGCTGTTGTTACAAAGTATTACAGACTGTATGGCCTTAAACAACAGAAATTTATTTTCTCACCATTCTGAAGACCAAAATTTCAAAACCAAAGTGTCGGCAGGGTTAGTTCTTTCTGAGAGCTGTGAGGGAAGTTTCTGTTCTAGAGCTTTCTCCTTGACCTGTAGATGGCTGTCTTCTTCCTATGTCTCTTCACATTATCTTCCCTCTGTATGTGTATGTCCAACTTTTCCCTTCTATATTGGATTAGGGCCCATCCTAATGACCTCATTTTAATTTTATTAAGTCTATAAAGATCCTGTCTCCAGATCAAGTCACATTCTGAGATACTGCAGTTTAGGACTTCAACATATGAACTTTAGGGAAACATAATTCAACCCATAAGAGTGTCCTAATATGGCAACTACATAAATGATTCATAGCCCATATGGGAATTTATTGAACTTTTCTATTTGTATGTTTTTTTCCCACTACTCTAGGAGGAATCTTGTTTTCTCTTTTAACTTTGTCTAGTAGCTAGCTGCTTGGCACATCAGAGTCTCAATATATGTCAGCTGGTCAATCGTTATAGATTAATGGAGCTAAACATTTAATGTTACATTAAAGGCTTCCAAAACTACAAGTCAGTTTGCATTTCAAAATTATTCAACATTGCTTTCCTATGTTGACTCTTCCATTAATTTGCTCACTATCAATCTATTGATATTCTATACATCAGACACTGATTTTACAAGACACTGAAATGTTACACACTGAAGATGGAAATTCAGATAAATGTGTTACTCCTTCGGAAAGCTGATATTCAACAGGAAGACAGAACTAAATCAACAATATTCTCAAAGCTTAATAACTGCTCTTAGAAAAATCCCATGCTCTGGGAGTAAAGCTGCACTGATTAGAGAGCTGATCTTTCTACAGTACTCATTTCAACTCCCAAATATTGATCATGATGCTCATCCCACCACTAACACCCTTCGCATTACTCTCTACCTATCTAATATATATCCATCAATACTTAAGTTATTTGTCCCTCCATCTCTATAAACTAATACATGCTAAGTTCCCTACCACAGTGCCTGGAACTTTCTTTCTACATTTCTCTCCATTCCTCTCTCCTGTCTTCCATTCTGCTTCATCCTCTCTTCCTCTATTTCTTTCATTTATCACTTCATTTCAGCAAATTCATAACAATTACATCCAGCTTTGCTAAAACCTGACATACATGTTGATTAAAATTAATGTGCTATCCAAAATAATGCCATCAAAACCACAAGCCTTTGGGGAAAATGGAATTTAGATTTATATCTGAATATTTATAATCAGAATTTTATAGTGTATTTTCTTTTATGCCTTGTATAGTAAGATTTGCATATATACACTTATTTTTAATGTCAGTAATTAATTCATTGAGTCCTTTTCTTGCATTTTTTTAAAAATTTTTTCGGTACTTGGGCCTCTCACTGCTGCGGCCTCTCCCGTTGAGGAGCACAGGCTCCGGACGCAAAGGCCCAGCGGCCACGGCCCACGGGCCCAGCCGCTCCGCGGCAGGCGGGACCCTCCTGGACCGGGGCACGAACCCGCATTCCCTGCATCGGCAGGTGGACTCTCAACCACTGCGCCACTAGGAAAGCCCTTCTTGCATTATTTAATCAATCTTTTTTAATACGAATACTAATTTAAAAATTCTATAACCATATATGTCCATTACATTACATTAAATTGTAGTGTTCTGAAATGCTCTTTTTGTACAGATTTGAGAAAACTCATTTCTGGTCACAATTCTTTCCTCCCAGAGTAAGCCACCTAGAATGCACTGTGCTCATATTAATTTGTCCATGTGCTATTATCTTTCCTATATGCATATTGGATAAATCTGATAGCAAAGTATGAATAAATTGAGAAAAAGTAAATTATGTTTGTTAAGAGGATTGGCATTCATAACTGCTGTCATCACCATCACTGTTATATAGTTATCCAGACAGACAGAATCCACCTAAAATTTGTAAGGATGCAAGACACAGAGAAGATATCATAGATTCCAATACCTTTGTGAAACACTGAAAAGGGTAGCCAAATATCATAAAGCATGCCCTTTACTTTATGCCAATGGGGGCAGAAATATTCTAATATACATGATTTACTTGTGGAAAAGTTCCAGACTACATATAAAAACAATTGATTAGGGCTTCCCTGGTGGCGCAGTGGTTGAGAGTCTGCCTGCTGATGCAGGGGACACGGGTTCGTGCCCCGGTCTGGGAAGATCCCACATGCCGCAGAGCAGCTGGGCCTGTGAGCCATGGCTGCTGAGCCTGCGCATCCGGAGCCTGTGCTCTGCAACGGGAGAGGCCCCAACAGTGAGAGGCCCGTGTACTGCCAAAAAAACAAAAAACAAAAAACAAATGATTAATTTATTAAAAAAAAACTGAGACATTGGATTTGAAATCATGAATAAAATCACAAAAATATCCATTAAAACATAAACATAGTAATATGTTGTCTTTCAGATAGAGATGGAGATAGATGACCAATATCAAGGCTAAATGTAAACACATATGATCTTTTGAATTAATATAATGTGATTTGAATTAATCATAATATTTGAATAGTATAACATTGAACTCCATTATGAATAAATATTTAACTAAATTATTGAGAAATTTGGAATGCCAATTGTTGAATTGTTTTCTTGTGCCATGTGTTTATGCTACATATGAGAGGGCTTTGCATTTAGGTATGAAAAAATGACTTGAAAAATGCCCACTAAGATTTTACAAAAAAATATATTGTACTTAGGTCCCTGTGCATGAATCTCTGTGTAGGCCTGTGTGTGTGTATGTGTGCACGTGCCCATACACTTACACATTTGTCTGGCATTTCCTATTATGTCAGAATTCAGAGTAACCCAAACATCTAATAGAACAATTTGTTACCTTGGTAGAATATAAAAGCATTAATGCTCATTCTTAGCTTTTTTTGATTTGTATTACTGCTTATTCTAAATATTTATATTAAACTTTTATAGCATTTTTCTACTCTTTAAATGGCTAAAATATAGCCAATTAATACTTTACACAGAATGAAAAATTTATAATATTTAATATAGTCTAGTATTTGTACCCTGTGTTTTTATTTTATAGGCATGTTATTTTCTTATTTTGTTCAAATATTATTTTGATTCATATTTATTCTTTAAAATTTGAAAACAATACCCAATTACATTTGTTGAAATATATACTTCTCATAATTTTGAATAATTTTGATTAATTTTGAGTTACTTCAGAGCTAAGTAAGATTTTTTATATACAGTCCTGTTACTCTTTTAAGTTTCCATTCAATAATTAGAATTCTCCAGTTTTGATATCAACTCAATGTATAACAAAGACACACCGCTGGTAAAATAAAGTTTTGTTTGTTTCCAAATGACCATTCCTCTCTTTGACATCCTGAGGAGTTATACTTCTATATCCTCTGGCTATTGCTCCTCAAAGATTTTACCCACACCTGGATGCCAATAGTGTAAAATTTACCATGAATCTACATCATGTTAGGATTTTCTAAATTTCAGTACTCAAATACATTTAGAACAATAAATCACTGTTAGGTATGTGATATATATGAGACATAAGCTAACTTATCCTTCTTTTCTTAAAAGGAGTGCTTGCAAAAACAAATATAGATCAATGGAACAGGACAGAAAGCCCAGAGATAAACCCACGCACATATGGTCACCTTATCTTTGATAAAGGAGGCAAGAATATACAATGGAGAAAAGACAGCCTCTTCAATAAGTGGTGCTGGGAAAACTGGACAGTTACATGTAAAAGAATGAAATCAAAACACTCCCTAACACCATACACAAAAATAAACTCAAAATGGATTAAAGACCTAAATGTAAGGCCAGACACTATCAAACTCTTAGAGGAAAACATAGGCAGAACACTCTATGACATAAATCACAGCAAGATCCTTTTTGATCCACCTCCTAGGGAAATGGTAAAAACAAAAATAAACAAATGAGACCTAATGAAACTTAAAAGCTTTTGCATAGCAAAGGAAACGATAAACAAGACCAAAAGACAACCCTCAGAATGGGAGAAAATATTTGCAAATGAAGGAACTGACAAAGGATTAATCTCCAAAATTTACAAGCAGCCCATGCAGCTCAATATCAAGAAAACAAACAACCCAATCCAAAAATGGGCAGAAGACCTAAATAGACGTTTCTCCAAAGATATACAGATTGCCAACAAACACATGCAAGAATGCTCAACATCATTAATCATTAGAGAAATGCAAGTCAAAACTACAATGCGATATCATCTCACACTGGTCAGAATGGCCAACATCAAAAAATCTACAAACAATAAATGCTGGAGAGGGTGTGGAGAAAAGGGAACCCTCATATGCTGTTGGTGGGAATGTAAATTGATACAGCCACTATGGAGAACAGTATGGAGGTTCCTTAAAAAACTACAAATAGGGCTTCCCTGGTGGCACAGTGGTTGAGAGTCTGCCTGCCGATGCAGGGGACATGGGTTCGTGCCCCGGTCTGGGAAGATCCCACATGCTGCGGAGCGGCTAGGCCCGTGAGCCATGGCCGCTGAGCCTGCGTGTCCGGAGCCTGTGCTCCGCAACAGGAGAGGCCACAACAGTGAGAGGCCCGCGTACCGCAAAACAAACAAACAAACAAACAAACAAAAAAAAAAACTACAAATAGAACTACCATACAACCCAGCAATCCCACTACTGTGCCTATACCCTGAGAAAACCATAATTCAAAAAGAGTCATGTACCACAATGTTCATCGCAGCTCTATTTACAATAGCCAGGTCATGGAAGCAACCTAAGTGTCCATCAACAGATGAATGGATAAAGAAGATGTGGCACATATATACAATGGAATATTACTCAGCCATATAAAAACGAAATTGAGTTATTTGTAGTGAGGTGGATGGACCTAGAGTCTGTCATATAGAGTGAAGTAAGTCAGAAAGAGAAAAACAAATACCGTATGTTAACACATATATATAAAACATCATGAAGAACCTAGGGGCAAGACGGGAATAAAGACGCAGACCTACTAGAGAATGGACTTGAGGACACGGGGAGGGGGAAGGGTAAGCTGGGACGAAGTGAGAGAGTGGCATGGACATATATACACTACCAAATGTAAAATAGATAGCTAGTGGGAAGCAGTCACATAGCACAGGGAGATCCACTCGGTGCTTTGTGACCAGCTAGAAGGGTGGGATAGGGAGGGTGAGAGAGAGGGAGACAGAAGAGGGAAGAGATATGGGGATATATGTATATGTAT
>NW_020838632.1:0-3687 GCF_003676395.1 Aethalodelphis obliquidens
AAAAAAAAAAAAAAAAAAAGGCTGGATTATTAAAAATACTGTCTAAAATTCCGAACTTTTGTAAAATTGTTCAGCAAGATTTAGGAAGAGTAAAGCAAGATTTATTTTCCTAAGAGCCAGGTTTCTTGTTTACTGTATCATGAAATAAGTATTTAAAAAATTAATTGTTTGGGTTCAAAAGTAAACTTTTGAAAATCAATAATGTTTTTTATTAGAATAGAAAATCTGCTGCACATGTGCCTTAACATTCCATTTATCTGCCATTTTATTTGAACATCCATGGGGTATGATTTTCAAGAACACTGTACAAGAGGATCTCTATTTTAATCATTATTTTGGGCTCCTAATTTTCTCTTAACTTAATTTTAGATAAGCCAAAACACCCCAAATAACACACTCTTGCCATATAGACATTTCCTGAAATGTGCTATAAGCTATATACATTATTGATAAATTTGAAAAGAAATGTATTGATAAATACATAAGAAAAAACCAAAATGTATTTTGTTTTATTATTATGCAAGAATGCACTTTTAAGAAAGAAATGTTGTACCAGATGCAAGAATCTCTGGAAGTTGCATGAAAATATTTTGTATTTAATAACCGAAAATTGTGTACTTCTAGACGTTGGTTATTTTTGTTAAGTTTTCAGAAGCATATTAAATTATGTATTCATTATTTCATCATTGTGACCATTTTTAGAGTTTGCTTCACTCCCAAGTGTAAATTAGAACTCATTAACTCCTGATAGTTTTTTATCAATAAATTATTCTTTTTCTAAAAATAAATAAATTTATTTATTTTTTAAAAAAGAATCCTATAATGAAAGAAGCTTCTCTTTTAAAAGGCAGTGATGGACAGGGGTAAGAGTTCTTGTGCAATGTGCAGAGAAAATAAAAATGAAGTTGGTTGCTATCGTCATCCTTAGTGCAATTTCACTACTCTGTTTTTTTCAGTATCCTGGAAAATTAAATCTGTGATCACTCTTAAAGTCATATCATTTTTTAAAATACATCTTTATTAGAGTATACTTACTTCACATTACTGTGCTAGTTTCTGTTGCACAACAAAGCGAGTCAGCCATATGCATACACATATCCCCATATCCCCTCCCTCTTAAGCCTTCCTCCCACCCACCCTATCCCACCCCTCTAGGTCAGCACAAAGCATCGAGCTTTACATTCGGTAGTGTAAATACATCAATGCTACGTTCTCTTCGTCCCCCACCCCGTGTCATCAAGTCCATTCTCTATGTCTACTTATTTATTCCTGCCCTGCAACTATGTTCATCAGTACCTTTTTTGTTTTTTCAGATTCCATATATATGCTTTAGCATATGGTATTTTTTCCCCTCTTTCTGACTTACTTTAGCCTGTATGACAAACTCTATATCCATCCACCTCATTACAAATAACTCAATTTCGTTTCTTTTTATGGCTGAGTAATATTCCATTGTATATATGTGCCACATGTGCCATATCCACTCATCTGTCGATGGACATTTAGGTTGCATCCATGTCCTGGCTATTGTAAATAACACTGCAATGAACATTGTGGTGCATGTCTCTTTTTGAATTATGGTTTTCTCAGGGTATATGTCCAGTAGTGGGATTGCTGGGTCATATGGTAGTTCTATTTTTATATTTTTAAGGAACCTCCATACTGTTTTCCATAGTGGTTGTATCAATTTACATTCCCACCAACAGTGTGGGAGGGTTCCCGTTTCACCACACCCTTTCCAGAATTTATTGATTCTAGATTTTTTGATAATGGCCATTCTGATTGACGTGAGGTGATACCTCATTGTAGTTTTGATTTGCATTTCTCGAATACTTAATGTTGTTGAACATCTTTTCACGTGCCTCTTGGCCATCTGTATGTCTTCCTTGGTGAAATGTCTATTTAGGAGTTCCATCCATTTTTTAATTGCATTGTTTGTTTTTTTGATATTGAGCTCCATGAGCTCTTTGTATATTTTGGAGATTAATCCTTTGTCTGTGGCTTCATTTGCAAATATTTTCTCCCATTCTAAGGATTGTCTTTTTGTCTTGTTTATGGTTTCGTTTGCTGTGCAAAAGTTTTAAGTTTAATTAAGTCGTATTTGTTTATTTTTCGTTTTATTTCTGTTACTCTAGGAGGTGGGTCAAAAAAGATCTTGCTGTGGTTTATGTCAAAGAGTGTTTTCCTCTAAAAGTTTTGTACTGTGTGGCCTTACATTTAAGTCTTTAAACCATTTGGAGTTTATTTTTGTGTATGTTGTTAGGGAGTGTTCTAATTTCATTCCTTTACATGTAGCTGTCCAGTTTCCCCAGCATCAATTATTGAAGAGGCTGTCTTTTCCCCATTGTATGTTCTTGCCTCCTTTGTCGTAAATTAGGTGCCCATATGTGTGTGGGTACCTGTACCATCCTGTACCATTGATCTCTATTTCTGTTTTTGTGCAAGTACCATACTGTCTTAATTATTGTAGCTTGTGGTATAGTTTGAGGTTAGGGAGCATGATTCCTCCAGCTCCGTTTTTCTTTCTCAAGATTGCTTTGGATATTCGGGGTCTTTTGTGTTTCCATAAGAATTGCAAGATTTTTTGTCCTAATTCTGTGAAGGACGCCATGGTAGTTTGATAGGGATTGCATTGAATCTGTACATTGCTTTGGGTAGTATAGTCATTTTCACAATATTGATTCTTCCGATCCAAGAATATGGTATATATCTCCATCTGCTTATGTCATTTTGATATCTTTCATCAGTGTTTTATAGTTTTCTGAGTACAAGTCTTTCACCTTCTTAGGCAGGTTCATTCCTAGGTAATTTATTCTTTTTGTTGCAATAGTAAATGGGAGAGTTTCCTTAATTTTTCTTTCTGATTTTTCATTTTTGGTGTATAGGAATGCCAGTGATTTCTGTGCATTACTTTTGTATCCTGCAACCTTACCAAATACAATGATTAGTTCTAAAAGTTTTCTGGTGACATCTTTAGGATTTTCTAGGTATAGTATCGTGTCATAGGCAAACAGTGACAATTTGACTTCTTATTTTCCTATGTGGATTCATTTTATTTCTTTTTCTTCTCTGATTGCCATGGCTAGGACTTCCAAAACTATGTTGAATAAGAGTGGCGGGAGTGGACATCCTTGTCTTGTTCCTAATCCTAGTGGAAATGCTTTCAGTTTTTCACCACTGAGTATGAGGCATGTGGTGGGTTTGTCATATATTGCCTTTATTATGTTGAGGTAGGTTCCCTCTATACTCATTTTCTGGAGTTTTTATCATAAATCAGTGTTGAATTTTGTGAAAACCTTTTTCTGCATCGATTGAGAAGATCATATGGTTTTTATTCCTGAATTTTTTAATCTGGTGTATCACATTGATCGATTTGCATATATTGAAGAATCCTTGCATCCCTGGGACAAATCCCACTTGATCATGGTGTATGATCCTTTTAATGTGCTGTTGGATTCTGTTTGCTAGTAGTTTGTTGAGGATTTTTGCATCTATGTTCATCAGTGATATTGCCCTGTAGTTTTCTTTCTTTGTGATATCTTTTTCTGGTTTTGTTTGGTATCAGGGTGATTGTGGCTTCACAGAGTGAATTTGGGAGTGTTTCTCCCTCTGAAGTTTTTTGGAAGCACTTGAGAATTATCGGTGTTAGCTCTTCCCTAATGTTTGATAGAATTCGCCTGTGAAGCT
>NW_020838632.1:3697-9137 GCF_003676395.1 Aethalodelphis obliquidens
CTGTGTTGGGTCTTCATTTCTGTGTGAGGTCTTTCTCTAGTTGTGGGGAGTGGGGGCCACTCTTCATCATGGTGCATGGGCCACTCACTGTCGTGGCCTCTCTTGTTGCAGAGCACAGGCTCTAGACGTGCAGGCTCAGTAGCTGTGGCTCTCATGCCCAGTTGCTCTGGGGCATGTAGGATCCTCCCAGACCAGCACGAGAACTCGTGTCCCCTGCATTGGCAGCCAGATTCTCAACCACTGTGCCACCAGGCAAGCCCAATCCTTTGTATTTCTGCAGTGTCAGTTGTGATTTCTCCTTTTTCATTTCGAATTTTATGATTTGCATCCTCTCCCTGTTTTTCTTGATGAGTCTGTCTAACGGTTTATGAATTTTGTTTATCCTTTTAAAGAATCAGCTATTAGTTTTATTGATCTTTGCTATTGTTTTCTTCATTTCTATTTCATTTATTTCTGCTCTGATATTTATGATTTCTTTCCTTCTACTGATTTTGGGTTTTCTTTGTTCTGTTTTCTCTAGCTGTTTTAAGTGTACAGTTAGCTTGTTTATTTGAGATTTTTCTTGTTTCTTGTGGTGAGATTCAATGGCTATAAATTTCCCTCATAGAACAGATTTTGCTGCGTCCCATAGATTTTGGGTCAGTGTGTTTTCACTGTCATGTTTTTCTCTGTATTTTATAATTTCTTGTTTGATTTCTTCAGTGATCTCTTGGTTATTTAGTAGTGCACTGTTTAGCCTCCATGTATGTGTGTTTCTTACAGTATTTTTTCTTGTAGTTGAATTCCAATCTCATAGCAGAGTGGTCAGAAAAGATGCTTGATATGATTTCAATTTTTGTAAATTTTCCGAGGCTTGATTTGTGACCCAAGATGTGATGTATCCTGGAGAATGTTCTGTGTGCACTTGAGAAGAAAGTGTATTCTGCCACTTTTGGGTGGCATGTGCTATCAATATCAATTAGGTCTATCTGGTCTATTGTGTCATTTAAAGCTTGTATTTCATTATTTATCTTCTGTTTGGATGATCTGTCCATTGGTGTAAGTGTGGTGTTACAGTCCCCTACTATTATAGTGTTACTGTCGATTTCTCCTTTCATGGTTGTTAGCATTTTCTTTATGTATTGAGGTGCTCCTATGTTGGGTGCATAAACATTTATAATTGTTATATCTTCTTCTTGGATTGCTATTTTGGTCATTGTATGATGTCCCTCCTTATCTCTTGTAATAGCCTTTATTTTAAAGTGTATTTTATCTGATACATGTATTGCTACTCGAGGTTTTTTTTTTAATTTCGATTTGCATGAAATATCTTTTACCATCCCTTCACTTTCAGTCTGTATGTGTCCCTAGGTCTGAAGTGGATTTCTTGTAGACAGCATATATATGGGTCTTGTTTGTGTATCCATTCATCCAGTCTGTGTCTTTTGGTTGGGGCATTTAAGCCATTTACATTCAAGGTTATTATTGATATGTATGTTCCTATTACAATTTTCTTAATTGTTTTGAGTTTGTTTTTGTAGGTCTTTTTCTTCTCTTGTGTTCCCAGCTTAGAGAAGTTTCTTTAGAATTTGTTGTAAAGCTGGTTTGGTGGTGCTGAATTCTGTTAGCTTTTATTTGTCTGAAAAGTTTTTGACTTCTCCATCAAATCTGAATGAGATCCTTGCT
Source organism: Aethalodelphis obliquidens (assembly GCF_003676395.1). Classification (NCBI taxonomy): domain Eukaryota; kingdom Metazoa; phylum Chordata; class Mammalia; order Artiodactyla; family Delphinidae; genus Aethalodelphis; species Aethalodelphis obliquidens. Next base: position 5,363 of record NW_020838632.1, read on the forward strand.
GGGTAGCGTAATTTTGGTTGTAGGTTTTTCTCTTTCATCACTTTAACTATAACATGCCACTGCCTTCTGGCCTGCTGAGTTTCCACTGAAAAATCAGCTGATAACCTTATGGGGATTCCTTTGTATGTTACTTTTGTTTTTCCCTTGTTGCTTTTAATATTTTTTCTTTGAATTTAATTTTTGTTAGTTTGATTAATATGTGTCTTGGCTTGTTTTTCCTTGGGTTTACCCTATATGGAACTGTCTGTGCTTCCTGCACTTGGGTGACTATTCCCCTTGCCATATGAGGAAGTTTTCCACTATAATCTCTTCAAATATTTCCTCAGACACTGTCTTTTCCTCTTCTTCTTCTGAGATGCCTATTATATGAATGTTGGTGAATTAGTGATGTCCCAGAAGTCTCTGAGATTGTCTTCAATTCTTTTTACTCTTTTTTATTTATTCTGCTCCTCAGCAGTTATTTCCAACATTTTGTCTTCCACATCACTTATTCTTTCTTCTGATTCTGTTATTCTGTTATTGATTCTTTCTAGTGTATTTTTTATTTCAGTTATTGTGTTGCTCATCTCTGTTTGTTTGTTCTTTAGTTCTTCTAGATCTTTGTTAAATATTTTTTGTATTTTCTCAATCCGTGTCTCCATTCTATTTCCAATATTCTGGATCATCCTTACTATAATTACTCAGAATTATTTTTCAGGTAGGTTGCCTATTTCCTCTTCATTTATTTGGCCTTGTAGGTCTTTATGTTTCTTCTTCAACTATGACATAGCTTTTTGCTGTGTCATTTTTTTTTTCTATGATTCGGATTGTGTTCCTGTTATACTGGTTGTTTGGCCTGAGGCTTCCAACCCTGGGGTCTGTAGGCTCTTGGCTAGAGCTTTGTCTTGCTGCTGAGATGAGGAGCTCTATGAGACCTCACTCAGATGAATATTCTCTGGGGTCTGGTGTTCTCTGTTATCTAGTGCTTTGGACTTGGATCTCCCAGTGCAGGATTTTCCACCCAAACCCAGGGTCGAAAATCAAGATCCTGCAAGCCACGTGGGACAGAAAAAAAAAAAGAGAGAGAGAGAGAGAAAACAACTGTAACAAAGTAAAATTAAAATTAGACTAGGAAATTAACAGATATGTTAGAAAGAATATAAAATTAAACATATAGATGAATCAACAACTGGAAGGTACAACAGTACCGCAATAGTAAAAAAGAGGAGGGGGGAAAAGCAAAAAAAAAAAGGGCGGGGTGGAGGGGGAGGACTTGGCTGTGGAGAGCGGGAGCTAAGCAATGGTGAGGTTTGGGCAGTGGGTGGCGCCAATGCTCAGGACCCACAGGGCTGGAAAGGGCCCTGGGGGCTGTGGGAGGTGGGGATTAGGATCAAGAAACAGAAAGGGCCCACGTGTGCCCCCATCTCTGGTCTCAGAGGGCAGGGGACCTCACCTGGGAGCCCTTCAGGCTTCCTGGGCTCGAGTGGGTAGAGCAAACGTCCTCCTCTCCACGCCTCTCCTCGTCCCTTAGGGCCCTTTCCACCTATCTCTCCTAATCACCCTGGCCTCCTTCCTATGCCCCCAGGCCCATCTGGCCTGCATGGGGCTTTGGAAGGGGGGAAGAGACTTAGGAGCTCAGCAAGCTCTCCGGCCTAAGTGAGTCAGGCGATCGCCCTCCCCTCCTCTCCTACGCTTCCTGGAGAGTCCCTCCCACCTGCCTCTCCTGGCCTCCCTCGCCTCAGGGACGCTGATCTTGTCTGGTTTACACTTCTCCTCCCCCTTCGGTCCCCGTTTGTCCTAGCAGTTCACTCTGGGTTTCCTCCCGTCTCCTTGGGGTTCAGAGCTCCCCACCAGCGGCCGGCATGTGCCCTAGTTGTGGGGAGACACTAACTCCGCATCTTCCCACACTGCTGTCTTGAATCCTCCCCCTATTCTTTAAAAAACTTGACATATTCAATGAACTCTGGCAAACACTTTCACAGTCAAAAGAGTTGTCTCCAAACAAAGTTCAAACTAAATAGTTTTATGGTTTATGATGCCCCGTTTTGATACTCAGAAAATACCTGGTAGTTTTTATAGTTGAAACTCATGCAGATGGGAGCTGTATTTCAGTAACAGGAAATTGTAAATTTTTTCTTAGATGAGAGAAGGGAGCAGGTGGATTCCCTCTCCAGAGCAGTAACAATTGTACATTTTGTGTCTTAGTGTTTATTCTAACCAAGATTACTGAGAGTAATGTAACCAGTTTTATGTTTACCAAAGAAAGCATTATTTCACATGGCAAAATTTCCTAAGTTTACGTGTTCTTTAGGTAAAACTCCAACATGTATTAAAAAAATAATACTTTCCTAACCCATGTCTGGCATAATGTTCTAAAGGGCAGATAGTAAATCTTTTAGGCTTTGTCACATGACCTGTGTTGCATCTACTGAACACTGTTATTGTATCAGGAAAGCAGCTGCAGATAAAAGGTAAATGAATGAGCATGGCTGTGCTCCAATAAAACTTTATTTATTTATAGAAACTGAAATTTGACAGTCATAGAATTCTCACGTCTCACAATTTTTTTTTTAATATCTTAACAGTTAAATTTATAAAAACCATTCTTAACTAACAGGTCCTACCAGCACAGGTTTGGGCAGAATTTGGTGCACGGGATGCAGGATGCCATGGCCTGATCTATAGAGCCACAGTGGAGCCGACACTTTTTAGAGATCAACATTCCAATACAAACTGATTGCAGTACACACATGCCAGAAAATATTAAAACAAAACAAATACCAAATTACCAAAGGCTCCCCATCAAGTCCTCCCCCAAGATGCCCCAGGCCCCCATGCACGGCCTCCTCATCTTGGCATCCCCAGCCACCGGCAGTGAGTGAAACCTGTCCTTTCCCTGTGCCCCATGTCCTGCCGCGTGCAGGGCCCCCATTAGTTCTGAGCAGCAGCTACTTGCTGGGTACATATCCACATCCTTCAAGTCACCAGTACCTACAGTGTCTCCCAGAGGGTCATAAAGCTGCCTTTCCAACCCCACCCCTGGACGTGGAGTCCAGCCACTGAGTCCTGCTTCTCTGACGTCTAATGGCCAGCGGAGCGTGGCAGCTGTTTTGCACTCTGTGCACCTAAAGGTGGTTGAGGCTGTGACCAGCTCTTGAGACTCACAGCCAAAGCTTAAGGATGACTGGCATTTCGATTCATGAACCGCCTTGTTTTAGCAGGGGCCCGAACGCTTTCTACAATATAATTTTATAGAACCGTTATTACCAGGATGGAAACTGGGGCTGTTCACACCAGAGACAAGGATCAAAGAAGGGACGCGCGGGGTGCGGCATGGACTTGGTGCCGCAGCAGCGACCCTGCGCGTAGTACGCAGACAGCGGAGGGGCCGGAGCATCCCGTCGGCCTGCTCCCTGGGCGCCAGGTCCGCAGGCAGGCGGAGCAGGAAGTGGCATCGTCCCTGTGCCCCCAGACTTAGACGGGAGGCCGGGCTCAAATGCTCGGTCTGCCGCTGGGCTGGCATGTCCTGGGAAGGAGCGCGGGAGGAGCAGGGGAAGCAGGGGACCTACCACCGGTTCGGGACCTCGCACGTGCTTCGCCGGCTTCTCCGACCTCCGCGAAGGGGACACGGGGAGGCAGCTCCAGGGCGCGTGGTGTCAGGTGTCTGCGGAGTTTCCGAAGGGCAGATCCCTGCTCTTCCAGACTCGCGGCTGTGCCCCCAGGGTCCCTTGATGCCCCCGACCCTGAACATGCGGGTACAGCACAGCCGGGCTCCGACTCCTCTGTGTCTGAGCTG
>NW_020838632.1:9147-11357 GCF_003676395.1 Aethalodelphis obliquidens
TGCGTGGGCCCTGAGACACTTCTGAAAGGAGGCGGCCCGCGCTGTCCGCCACCCGCAGGGGCGGCGACGTCACCGCCGAAGGGTCTGGGCAAGTCCTGGGCTGAGAAGTGGAGGCCACCTGGGGACACCTGCTCCAGGCCATGGGCACCTGCCAGGAACACGTCCTTGCTCTCTGCCCTTGTTCCACCCTGTGTGCCCTCAAAATAAATTGGGGTTCACTTTTCTTCACTCAAGGCCTTTGCTTTTCCCTGTGCTTCTCCTTGACCTCAATGGTCGGGAAGTCACTCTGTGGTCCAAACACTCTGCTGCGTTGTGTTTTGTGTTGAATGGACTCCACATCGGGACACCAGGGTGAGACTAGGTGTTAAGGTGGGCGGGGTACTTGCTCAAATAACTGAAGTGAGCAGTTTCAGCATCTCAGGGGCACCCCCACACACAGCTGCACCCTGCCCACCCAGCCGCCACCCGAATGTCTTGGGCTCTTCCTGCCTAAACCCCGCAGCAGGCCTAGCTGTACATTGGATTCTGTACCTGTGTTTCCCGGGGTCCACTCTTGGCTCATCCCTGGCTGTGCACACACCACCTGGCCTCCCCATCTCGTCCTCCACGCAGCTGCCCTGACAGGGTGTCACCCATAGAGTGTGCACGCCTTGCTTCTTGCTGGTGATAAACTAACAAAGCATTATTCTGTATCCATCTATTATGACCCACACTGATTACCCCCATTGTTTGATTATCTGTAACTCATATTTTAGTACTTAGTTGTATTGTAAAGTGTTGTGAAGAAAATTTTCAATTATGTAAAATAATGTCCTTTCAAATGACGCAGAAGGGAGAGTGGCCAGCAGAAACATGACCCCTCAAGTTGTCCAGGCCCTAATCCCCAGTATGAAGATGTAAAGTCACCTGGCAAAAGGGACTTGTGTAGGGTGATTCAGTTAAACATCTTGAGCTGGGGAGACCATTCTGGGTTATTTGCGGTGGTGCACTGGGATCACATAAATCCTTGGAAGTGAAAGAGAGAGTTAAGAGGGTCACGGGTGCAGGAGATGGGAGGACGTGACCGAGGCGGGAGAGCAGTGCGTCCTGGGACCACAAGCAAGGGGTGTGGTGGCTTCTAGAAGCTGGTGAAGGAACATACCTTCCCCCAGAGCCTCCAGAAGGACCACAGCACCGTTCACACCTGAGGTCCACACAGTGAGACCAATTTTGCACTTCTGACTCCAGGACTGTAAGAGAAGGAACCTGTGTTATTTGTTATATCAGCAATAGGAAAAAAATACAGGTAGGGAAATTTATCTTTTCTTATCTTTTTAAGCAGGTTTATTTTAACACTTGTAAATGAAATTACCTTGTATCGCGAGTTAGAATGAAGAGGGGTGACACATAATGTTTCCTCAAAAAAATCATTTCAGAGCCCCTCTCCTGTGAAGAAAGAGCGGATCAGGAGCAGGGGAGCCTCAGGGCACCAAGGGGAGCATCTGTGTACCCAGCACCTGACTGAGGAGGTCTGAGGGCCTCTGAGTGGGACAGGGAGATGCTGAGAGGCCTTCCTGAGGTCTCTGCATCTGCACCTAACCAGCAGCTGAGCGCCGGGCGTTCATGTAGAAGCAGGGACGATGCATCACTGTCCTTACTTCTAAAGCAGAGATGAAAATACTATCACATCATATAGATGTGTGGAGAATTACATGAAGTAATGTGTGTATTAGCACATATCTCAGGGCACGGAGCAATCCCTGATAAACCGTATGAATGACTTCAGATAATTATGTGCTACTTGTCTAAATGGGCCACAGGGTGGTCAGTCTTTGCGTTGGATTCTGGCACTGCTTTGGACCCTTCTCCTCGCTCCTGACTTGTTTCTACTTCTCCATCCCCTTTGATCCACACGGACATAATGACTTCCAGCTGAAACTCCACTTTCCCTTGTATGTGGTTGGAGGGTGGGCAGGAAGGAGCCTTCTTCTGTGCCCACCTGAACCCTTAATTTCAGGATCTTATTTAATCCCCGTAACAAATCACTGAGGCAACACAAATATTCTCCTGATATTCGAGAACACAGAACTGAAATTTGGTGCTTTAGTAACTTGGCCAAGATCTCAGAGTGAATGAGTGAGTGACCAAGATTTAAATCCATGCAAGTCTGATTCCTGGGCCCTCACAACCACAGGAAGTTCACCTCCTGTGCTACTCAGAGCTCAGTGATT
>NW_020838633.1:0-5176 GCF_003676395.1 Aethalodelphis obliquidens
TATATATATATATGCCACATCTTCTTTATCCATTTATCTGATGATGAACACTTAAGTTGTTTCCTCCTCATGGCTACTGTAAATAGAGCTGCAATGAATATTTTGGTACATGACTCTTTTTGAATTATGGTTTTCTCAGGGTATATGCCCAGTAGTGGAATTGCTGGGTCGTATGGTAGTTCTATTTGCAGATTTTAAAGGAAGCTCCATACTGTTCTCCATAGTGGCTGTACCAATTCACATTCCCACCAGCAGTACAAGAGTATTCCCTTTTCTCCACACCCTCTCCAGCATTTATTGTTTCTAGATTTTTTGATGATGGCCATTCTGACTGGTGTGAGATGATATCTCATGGTAGTTTTGATTTGCATTTCTCTAATGATTAATGATATTGAGCATGCTTTCTTGTGTTTGTTGGCAGTCTGTATATCTTCTTTGGTGAAATATCTATTTACGTCTTCTGCCCATTTCAGGATTGGGTTGTTTGTTTTTTTGTTATTGAGCTGCATGAGCTGCTTGTAAATTTTGGAGATTAATTCTTTGTCAGTTGCCTCATTTTCAAATATTCTCTCCCAGTCTGAGGGTTGTCTTCTGGCCTTGTTTATGATTTCCTTTGCTGTGCAAAAGCTTTGAAGTTTCATTAGGTCCCATTGGTTTATTTTTATTTCCATTTCTCTGGGAGGTGGGTCAAAACGGATCTTACTGTCATTTATGTCATAGAGTGTTCTGCCTATGTTTTCCTGTAAGAATTTGATAGTTTCTGGACTTACTTTTAGGTGTTTAATCCATTTTGAGCTTATTTTTGTGTATGGTGTTAGGAAGTGATCTAATCTGATACTTTTACATGTACCTGTCGAGTTTTCCTAGCAACACTTATTGAAGAGGCTGTCGTATCTTCACTGCATATTCCTGCCTCCTATTTCAAAGATAAGGTGACCATATGTACGTTAGTTTATCACAGGGTTTTATATCCTGTTCCATTGAACTATATTTCTGTTTTTGTGCCAGTACCATACTGTCTTGATAACTGTAGCTTTGTAGTATAGTCTGAAGCCAGGGAGGCTGATTCCTACAGCTCTGTTTTTCCTCCTCAAGATTGCTTTGGCTATAAGGAGTCTTTTGTGTTTCCATACAAATTGTGAAATATTTTGTTCTAGTTCTGAGAAAAATACCAGTGGTAGTTTGACAGGGATTGCATTGAATCTGTAGATTGCTTTGGTAGTAGAGCCATTTTTGCAGTGTTGATTCTTCCAATCCAAGAACATGGTATATCTCTCCATTTATTTGTGTCATCTTTAATCTCTTTCATCAGTGTCTTATAATTTTCTGCATACAGGTCTTACATCTCCTTAGTTAGGTTTATTCCTAGTTATTTTATTATTTTTGTTTCAATGGTAAATGGGAGTGTTTTCTTGATTTCACTTTCAGATTTTTCAACATTAGAGTATAGGAATGCCAGAGATTTCTGTGCATTTATTTTGTATCCTGCTACTTTACCAAATTCATTGATTAGCTCTAGTAGTTTTCTGGTAGCATCTTTAGGATTCTCTATGTATAGTATCATGTCATCTGCAAATAGTGACAGCTTTACTTCTTCTTTTCCGATTGGGATTTCTTTTATTTCCATTTCTTCTCTGATTGCTGTGGCTAAAACTTCCAAAACTATGTTGAATAAGAGTGGTGAGAGTGGGCAACCTTGTCCTGTTCCTGATCTTAGTGGAAATGCTTTCAGTTTTTCACCACTGAAGAGGATGCTGGCTGTGGGTTTGTCATATATGGCTTTATTATGTTGAGGAAAGTTCCCTCTATGCCTACTTTCTGCAGGGTTTTTATCATAAATGGGTGTTGAATTTTGTTGATAGTTTTCTCTGCATCTATTGAAATGATCATATGTTTTTTTCTCCTTTAATTTGTTAATATGGTGTATCACATTGATTGATTTGTATATATTGAAGAATCCTTGCATTCCTGGAATAAACCCCACTTGGTCATGGTGTATGTTCCTTTTAATGTGCTGTTGGATTCTGTTTGCTAGCATTATGTTGAGGATACTTGCATCTATGTTCATCAGTGATATTGGCCTGTAGTTTTCTTTCTTTGTGACATCCTTGCCTTGTTTTTGTATCCGGGTGATTGTGGCCTTGTAGAATGAGTTTGGGGGTGTTCTTCCCTCTGCTATATTTTGGGAGAGTTTGAGAAGGATACGTGTTAGCTCTTCTCTAAATATTTGATACAATTCACCTGTGAAGCCATCTGGTCCTGGGCTTTTGTTTGTTGGAAAATTTTTAATCACAGTTTCAATTTCAGTGCATGTGATTGGTCTGTCCATATTTTCTATTTCTTCCTGATTCAATCTTGGCATGTTGTGCATTTCTAAGAATTTGTCCATTTCTTCCAGGTTGTCCATTTTATTGGCATAGAGTTGCTTGTCATAATCTCTCATGATCTTTTGTATTTCTGCCGTGTCAATTGTTACTTTTCCTTTTTCATTTCTAATTCTATTGATTTGTGTCTTCTTCCTTTTTCTCTGGATGAGTCTGGCTAATAGTTTATCAATTTTGTTTATCTTCCCAAAGAACCAGCTTTTAGTTTTATTGATCTTTTCTACTGTTTCCTTCATTTCTTTTTCATTTATTTCTGATCTGATCTTTATGATTTCTTTCCATCTGCTAACTTTGGACTTTTTTGTTCTTCTTTCTCTAACTGCTTTAGGTGCAAGGTTAGGTTGCTTATTCGAGGTGTTTCCTGTTTGTTAAGGTAGGATTTTATTGCTATAAACTTCCATGTTAGAACCGCTTTTTCTGCATCCCATAGCTTTTGGGTCGTCGTGTCTCCATTGTCATTTGTTTCTAGGTATTTTTTGATTTCCTTTTTGATTTCTTCAGTGATCACTTCGTTATTAAGTAGTTTATTGTTTAGCCTCCATGTGCTTGTATTTTTTATAGATATTTTCTTGTAATTTATATCTACTCTCATATCTTTGTGGTTGGAAAGGATACTTGATACAATTACAATTTTCTTAAATTGACCAATTTGTGACCCATGATATGATGTATCCTGGAGAATTTTCCATGAGCACCTGAGAAAAAATGTGTATTCTACTGTTTTTGGATGGAACGTCTTATAAATATCAAGTCCATCTTGTTTAATGTATCATTTAAAGCTTGTGTTTCCTTATTTATTTTAATTTTAGATGATCTGTTCATTGGTGAAAGTGGGGTGGTAAGGTCTCCTACTATGAGTGTGTTACTGTCGATTTCCCCTTTTATGGCTGTTAGTATTTGCCTTATGTATTGAGGTGCTCCTATGTTGGGTGCATAAATATTTACCGTTGTTATATCTTCTTCTTGGATCGATCCCGTGATCATTATGTAGTGTCCTTCTTTGTCTCTTCTAATATTATTTATTTTAAAGTCTATTTTGACTGATATGAGAATTGCTACTCCAGCTTTGTTTTGGTTTCCATTTGCATGGAATATCTTTTTCCATCCCCTTACTTTCAGTCTGTATGTGTCTCTAGGTCTGAAGTCGGTCTCTTTTGGACATGATATATATGGGTCTTGGTTTTGTATCCATTCAGCCAGTCTGTGTCTTTTGCTGGGAGCATTTAATCCATTTACATTTAAGGTAATTATGGATACATATGTTCCTATTCCCACTTTCTTAATTGTTTTGGGTTTGTTATTGTAGGTCTTTTCTTTGCCTTGTGCTTCTTGCCTGGAGAAGATCCTTTAGCATTTGAAGTAGAGCTGGTTTGGTGGTGCTGAACTCTCTCAGCTTTTGCTTGTCTGTAAAGGTTTTAATTTCTCCATCAAATCTGCATGAGATCCTTGCTGGGTAGAGTAATCTTGGTTGCAGGTTTTTCTCCTTCGTCACTTTAAATATGTCCTTCCAGTCCCTTCTGCCTTGCAGAGTTTCTAGTGAAATATCAGCTTTTAACCTTATGGGGATTCCCTTATGTGTTATTTTTTTGTCTTTCCCTTGCTGCTTTTAATATGTTTTCTTTGTATTGAATTTTTGACGGGTTGATTAATATGTGTATTGACATGTTTCTCCTTGAATTTATCCTGTATGGGACTCTCTGTGCTTCCTAGACTTGATTAACTACTTCCTTTCCCATATTAAGGAAGTTTTCAATTATAATCTCTTCAAATATTACATCAGTTCCTTTCTTTTTCTCTTCTTCTGGAACCCCTATAATTCGAATGTTGGTGCATTTAATGTTGTCCCTGAAGTCTCTGAGACTGTCCTCAGTTCTTTTCATTCTTTTTTCTTTATTCTGCTCTGCAGTAATTATTTCCACTATTTTATCTTCCAGGTCACATATCCGTTCTTCCACCTCAGTTATTCTGCTATTGATCCCATCTAGAGTATTTTGAATTTCATTTATTGTATTGTTCATTTTTGCTTGTTTCATCTTTAGTTCTTCTAGGTCCTTGGTAAATGTTTCTTGCATTTTCTCTATTCTATTTCCAAGATTTTGGATCATCTTTACTAACATTATTCTGAATTATTTTTCAGGTAGACTGCCTATATCCTCTTCTTTTTTTAGGTCTGGTGGATTTTTATCTTGCTCCTTCAACTGCTGTGTGTTTTTCTGTCTTCTCATTTTGCTTATCTTACTGTGTTTGGGTTCTCCTTTTGCAGGCTGCAGGTTTGTACTTCCCGTTGTTTTTGGTGTCTGTCCCCAGTGGCTTAAGTTGGTTCAGTGGGCTGTGTAGGCTTCTTGGTGGAGGGGACTAGTTCCTGTGTTCTGGTGGATGAGGCTGGATCTTGTCTTTCTGGTGGGCAGGTCCATGTCTGGTGGTGTGTTTTGGGGTGTTTGTTGATTATTATGATTTTAGGCAGCCTCTCTGCTTATGGGTGGGGTTGTGTTCCTGTCTTGCTAGTTGTTTGGCATAGGGTGTCCAGCACTGTAGTTAGCTGGTCATTGAGTGAAGCTTGGTGCTTGTGTTGAGATGGAGATCTGTAGGAGATTTTTGCCCTTTGATATTATGTGGACCTGTAAGGTCTCTTGTGGACCAGTGTCCTGAAGTTGGCTCTCCCACCTCAGAGGCACAGCACTGACTCCTGGCAGGAGCACCAAGAGCCTTTCATCCACAATGGCTCAGAATAAAAGAGAGAAAAATAAGAAAGAAAGAAAGAAAGAAAGAAAGAAAGAAAGAAAGAAAGAAAG
>NW_020838633.1:5186-11336 GCF_003676395.1 Aethalodelphis obliquidens
AAAGAAAGAAAGGAAGGAAGGAAGGAAGGAAGGAAGGAAGGAAGGAAGGAAGGGAGGAAGAAAAGAAAGAAAGAAAGAAAGAAGAAAGGGGATAAAATAAAAATGTAAGATAAAATAAAGTTATTAAAATAAAAAAATAATTATTAAGATAAAATTTTTTAAAAAGAAAACAAACAAAAAAAACGGATGGATAGAACCCTAGGACAAATGGTGAAAGCAAAGCTATACAGACAAAATCTCACACAGAAGCATAAACATACACACTCACAAAAAGAGGAAAAGGGGAAAAAATAATCAATCTTGCTGTCAAAGTCCACCTCCTCAATTTGGGATGAATTGTCTCTTCATTTCTTCCACAGATGCAGGGTGCATCAAGTTGATTGTGGAGCTTTAATCTGCTGCTTCTGAGGCTGCTTGGAGAGATTTCCCTTCACTTCTTTGCTCGCACATCTCCTGCAGCTCAGCTTTGGTTTTGGCCCCGTCTCTGGGTGTAGGTCACTGGAGGGCGTCTGTTCTTGGCTCAGACAAGTCGGTGTTAAAGGAACAGAAACATGATCCGTTAAAGGAACAGAAAAGCTTCGGGGACTCTGGCTCACTCAGGCCAGGGGGAAGGAGCGGTGCAGATGCGGGGCGAGCATGCACCGGCAGAGACCAACATGAGGTTGCACCAGCCTGAGGCGTGCCGTGCATTCTCCCGGGGAAGCTGTCACTGGATCCCGGGACCCTGGCAGTGGCGGACTGCACAGGCTCCCTGGAAGGGAGGTGTGGAGATTGACCTGTGCTTGCACACAGGCTTCTTGGTGGTGGCGGCAGCAGCCTTAGCATCTCAGGCCTGTCTCTGGGGTCTGCTCTGTTAGCGGCAGCTCGAGCCCGTCTGGAGCTCCTTTAAGCAGCACTCTTAATCCCCTCTCCTCTTGCACCAGGAAACAAAGAGGGAAGAAAAAGTCTCTTGCCTCTTCGGCAGGTCCAGCCTTTTCCCCGGACTCCCTCCCGGCCAGCCATGGCGCACTAACCCCTTCAGGCTGTGTTCACACTGCCAGTCCTCTCCCTCCTCTCCTACTGAAGCTGGAGCCTCAGCTCCCATCCCCGCCCACCCCGGAGGCTGAGCATACAAGCCTCTCAGTTGTGAGTGCCGGTTGGCACCGATCCTCTGTGCAGGAATCTCTCTGCTTTGCCCTCCGAACCCCTGTTGTTGCACTCTCCTCCGTGGCTCTGAAGCTTCCCCGCCTCCGTCACCTGCAGTCTCTGCCCATGAAGGGGCTTCCTAGTGTGTGGAAACTTTTCCTCCTTCACAGCTCCCTCCCACTCATGCAGGCCCCTTCCCTATTCTTTTGTCTCTGTTTATTCTTTTTTCTTTTCCCCTAACCATGTACGTGGGGAGTTTCTTGCCTTTTCGGAGGTCTGAGGTCTTCTGCCAGTGTTAATTAGGTTTTCTGTAGGAAGTATTCCACGTGTAGATGTATTTCTGGTGTGTCTGTGGGGAGGAAGGTAATCTCCGGGTCTTACTCTTACGCCATCTTCCCGATTCCCTCTGGGTCACATTTTTTGAGTTATCAACTTGCAGTTTTACCTTCTCACTCAGAACATTTTTCCTCTACCTTGTCATTTATAGTGCTTTGATTTAATTACAAAAGTTAAATGCCTATAAAAATTTGAAACACAAAATATATGAATTAAAATGAGAATGTCTTCTACAACTTCCCAGAGCTTCTATCTAGAAGGAAAATTGTCTTTGAAGTATTTCTTTATTCTGCTTATGAATCATTCAATCTAGAACATATAAAATATGTCTCCATGGTGTTTTATTATTAACTAAAATATATGATTAGCTTGCTTTACTAGTGCAAACTATTTATGAATGATAAAGGTAGAAAGAAAACCTTGATATGTTTAAAATTCATAGAAGTGTTCCACTTAAATATATAATTATTAAGATTTAATTTAGTCCCACCTGATTCATTTTGGACATATATCCTAAAATAGAAAGCACAAGAATAGGTTCTAGTTTTGAAATTTATTTGCTGTTTTATCTTGAATACGTTGTTCAAGTGCTGTATTTCTCAATTTACCTGCCAAGAGAATAGGTAAATTCTTACCTGTCTTTTCCCTATAAAATGTTATAATTCCACCATGAATGCTTAAAAATATAATTTCAAATAATGGGAAAGATGGATGGAGGACATACTCTTCTGGAGGATCATTTGCCAGTCTCTGTGATCATGTTTCTGGCTAATCCTATGCTTATTTTTTACATTTAAATTTCTCAGTATATTTTCCTAGTTTCCAAGCATAGCAGACTTGTTAAGATAATGGACTCCAGAGCCAGAATGTCTGTTTTCAAGTGAGACTCTGAGATTCCTACCTATGTGAACTTGAGCAAGTTACCTAAGCCCTCTGTACTTCAGTTTCCTCACATGAGGATAACAATTATACTTTCCCCATAGTGGATTCATGAGGTTCAAATGAGTCATAGTGGGTAAAGGCTTAGAGCACAGAGTGCCTGGTATCTCATAAGTATTATACAGTGATTCTTAACTAAAATGCATTAATTCTTTCTGGATTTGGTGTAGTTACAGTGGTTCATATACTAATGTAAGGATGTCATGTTATTTTTCCCCTCAGGAAAAAAAAATTCAGAGAAATCAGAGTGTCTTGAATAGGATTTAATTAAGAGTAAGTTTTATGTTTGTTCTCTATGTCTGTGCCTCTATTTCTGCTATGCAAATAGGTTCATCTGTATCTTTCTTCTAGATTACACATATATGTCTTAATGTACAATATTTGTTTTTCTCTTTCTGACTTACTTCACTATGTATGACAGTCTCTAGGTCCATCCACATCTCTACAAATGACTCAATTTCATTTTCCTTTTTATGGCTGAGTAATATTCCATTGTATATATGTACCAGATATTTTTTATCCATTCATCTGTCAGTAGACATTTAGGTTGCTTCCATGAACTGGCTATTGTAAATAGTGTTACAATGAACATTGGGGTGCATGTGTCTTTTTGAATTATGGTTTTCTCAGGGTATATGCCCAGTAGTGGTATTGCTGGATCATATGGTAGTTCTATTTTTAGTTTTTTTATGGAATCTCCGTACTGTTCTCCATAGTGGCTGTATCAATTTACATTCCCACCAACAGTGCAAGAGGCTTCCCTTTTCTCCACACCTTCTCCAGCATTTATTGTTTGCAGATTTTTTAATGATGGACGTTCTAACTGGTGTGAGGTGATAACTCATTGTAGTTTTGATTTGCGTTTATGTATAAAATAGATAACTAATGAGAACATGCTCTATAGCACAGGGAACTCTACTCAATGCTCTGTAGTGACCTAAATGGGAAGGAAATCCAAAAAAGTGGGGATATATGTATAGCTGATTCACTTCACTATACAGTAGAAACTAACACAACATTGTAAAGCAACTATACCCCTAATAAAACAAAAAAAGAGTAAGTTATGATCCTTTTCAGAAATTAGTCATGTTTCTAGAAAATTATAGTAAAGGTATAAAATTTATCATGGATTCCCCAAAGAAAAAACTCCATCCCAAGATGAAGAAGTGACATACTTCAGTGAAGATTATGTTTGTATGTGTGTTTGTCTGTGTGTATGCATATGTGTATATACTTTTTTTTTTTTTTTAATGCACTGATGATCTGGTCACAGACTGTCAGTGGCCATTTGAGAACTGGCAGCTCTTTCCTCCTCTTCATTCTCCATTGTCATTGTTATTGACATTGTTATAATTTATATTCATCTGATTATCAGAGTGTGGAGACTGGCATGTCCAGGAGAACTGGGTTGAGCACAAGAGCTGCTTCCGAAGTGAGATGAGCAAACAACAAACAAAAAGACTTTTAAATTCAGCAATTCCCCAAAGTGTATGATTCATATATGAGTCATTCTCATGAAGTGGATATAATTCCCATTTACAAAGTCAGAAATGAAAATAAAGTTGTTTATAATTTAGCAGACAGAAGAATGGGATGAAACATCGAGCTCAAGAGGATTCTTCTGAAAATGGATTTCTAGCAGAAAATTTTCACCCTTCTAAGCATAGAGATGCAAATTTTGCCTTCCATAAGCTAATCAAGACTTATTTTTTGGCAAGAAAACAAAGGAAAAACAGCCTAATCCTGAGTAAACCTGCCTTTTTCTTATATATTGGGTCTCATAGGAAAAGCAGATTGCAATGTTTAACTCTCTAATATATGCAATAGAAGATTTCAGTGATACTGTCAAGCTGACTACTTAGCCATTCAGCTCCTTTCATATTATACATATCGCTACACACTGTCGCTTGAGATTACTTTGTGCAAGAAAGCTTTGTTAGGACAGAGTAATTTGATGAATGTCAAAGCCAAATGTATATATAGAGATATAGATATAAGGGATGGGGTCAATCTGATTTCTATTTGACTCCCACACAAATCATATTTCCAACACATTTCAATGAATCACCGTTAGATGCCAGGCTGGCAGACATGACATATTCTGGACATGGTTACGAAGATAGATTTGGAGTATTTCAAACATGGCCCCTTGAAGGGCATGTTTTAGGAAAAAAAATTCAGTGAGTACCATACTGTATTATTTCTGCAGTATATTTTACTCAACATTTTTAAATGAAAATTGCATTATATCTAGTGTCTCCATGAAAACATTGCTGTTTTTGTAGACAGGGACCATCCTTCATGATATTTGTTTTCATATTTCTAGGATAGATTTTAGGTAAGTTCATAGAGAGAAGGTTTCTGCTTCATGAGAGTATTTATTTAGGACTGGGTTGGGGAGCAACCCATAGGAGAGCTCACCTTTAGCTGTGCCATGTGGGAAAGGGGAAAGGGCTCTTCAAGTATATACTTTGTGCCTTTGTAGCCTGCTTTGCGTGCAAAGGAGAAAAGGACTTGCAAGTAGCATGACACTCTTGGACTCTTTGGGTTGGCTGAGTTATTGGCCTAGGTCTCAATCTTTAGTTTATATCTCTTTGGATACAAGGTGCCCCATCTCCAATATTGCGGTTATTCTTCTGGAACAGCTGTGAGCAGATGAGGCAGGGTAACTAAGATACTGAAAGAGCTTAAAGAGTCCTCAACTTAAGACTATTTATTGCTACCAATTACCTTTTATGTATGATGCATAAGTTTTGAAAAAAAGAAATATTTTTACATAAAATAATTTACATATACCTCTTTGAATAAGTGTTTTTGATATACCTCAATTGAATTTTACCCAAAGAATGCAATATGTTTAACGTTATGATCTAACCTCATCACTCTTCTTACTGATTCTACCTTCTTTTTTTTATTAGCTTTCTTAACTGATGATATCATCAACTATCAAAGTATAGAAATTGTATCTAGGAATCTGAGTATGAAAGGTGCATTGTAGTACTACAATATGGAATGGACTGTTTGGAAGGACCTTGGCAACCCCTATGTGAAATCCTTTATTTTACAAGTGAGGAAACTGACACAAGAGTGATTTTTACCTCAGTCACATAGTTATTGAAGGAACTGACTAGACTAGTTTTCCACATACTTCTGTTGAATTCACATAGCACATGATTGTTTTGAGGGAGAATTTTACAGGTATATCACCATGAATATAGAATTACACTCTTCCAACCCATACACCTTGTCTCTCTCCAACTCTCAAACCTGGATATTCAGGAAAATCTAATATCTTTTGAAACCCCTAAAAGGATGTCTATATTATTCACTATAAAAGGGAAGAGGTAAAATTAGTCATCTTAATTGATCAGTTTATGCATATAGACAGTGTAGAATTTTAAAGACTGGATTCAAGACTAGATTGCCTGGTTCAAAACACAGCTCCAGCAAGTTGTATAACATGCTCTTCCTGAGTTTTCTTTTCTTTTTTTTTAAATCTTTCTCGGAAAATAATTGCTTTATAATGTGTTAGTTTCTGCTTTATAACAAAGTGAATCAGTTATACATATACATATGTTCCCATATCTCTTCCTTCTTGCATCTCCCTCCCCCCCACCCTCCCTATCCCACCCCTCTAGGTGGTCACAAAGCACCGAGCTGATCTCCCTGTGCTATGCGGCTGCTTCCCACTAGTTATATACCTTACGTTTGGTAGTGTATATATGTCCATGCCACTCTCCCATTTTGTCA
>NW_020838634.1:0-11328 GCF_003676395.1 Aethalodelphis obliquidens
AAGCTGGTTCTTTGAGAAGATAAACAAAATTGATAAACCATTAGCCAAACTCATCAAGAAAAAAAGGGAAAAGACTCAGATCAATAGAATTAGAAATGAAAAAGGAGAAGTAACAAGTGACACTGCAGAAATACAAAAGATCATGAGAGATTACTGCAAGCAACTCTATGCCAATAAAATGGACAACCTGGAAGAAATGGACAAATTCTTAGAAATACACAACCTGCCAAGACTGAATCAGGAAGAACTAGAAAATATGAACAGACCAATCACAAGCACTGAAATTGAAACCGTGATTAAAAATCTTCCACCAAACAAAAGCCCAGGACCAGATGGCTTCACAGGCGAATTCTATCAAACATTTAGAGTAGAGCTAACACCTATCCTTCTCAAACTCTTCCAAAATATAGCAGAGGGAGGAACACTCCCAAACTCATTCTGCGAGGCCACCATCACCCTGACACCAAAACCAGACAAGAATGTCACAAAGAAAAAAAACTACAGGCCAATATCACTGATGAACATAGATGCAAAAATCCTCAACAAAATACTAGCAAACAGAATCCAACAGCACACTAAGAGTATCATACACCATGATCAAGTGGGGTTTATTCCAGGAATGCAAGGATTCTTCAATATATGCAAATAAATCAATGTGATACACCACATTAACAAACTGAAGGAGAAAAACCATATGGTTATCTCAATAGATGCAGAGAAAGCTTTTGACAAAATTCACACCCATTTATGATAAAAACCCTCCAGAGTGTAGGCATACAGGGAACTTTCCTCAACATAATAAAGGCCATATATGACAAACCCACAACCAACATCATCTTCAATGGTAAAAAACCGAAAGCATTTCCACTAAGATCAGGAACAAGACAAGGTTGCCCACTCTCACAACTCTTATTCAACATAGTTTTGGAAGTTTTAGCCACAGCAATCAGAGAAGAAAATGAAATAAAAGGAATCCAAATCGGAAAAGAAGAAGTAGAGCTGTCACTGTTTGCAAATGACATGATACTATACATAGAGAATCCTAAAGATGCTACTAGAAAACTACTAGAGCTAATCAACGAATTTGGTAAAGTAGCAGGATACAAAATTAATGCACAGAAATCTGTGGCATTCCTATACACTAATGATGAAGAATCTGAAAGTGAAATCAAGAAAACACTCTCACTTACCAATGTAACAAAAAGAATAAAATATCGAGGAATAAACCTACCTAAGGAGACAAAAGACCTGTATGCAGAAAATTATAAGACACTGATGAAAGAAATTAAAGATGATACAAATAGATGGAGAGATATACCATGTTCTTGGATTGGAAGAATCAACATTGTGAAAATGACTCTGCTACCCAAAGCAATCTACAGATTCAATGCGATCCCTATCAAACTACCAATGGCATTTTTCACAGAACTAGAACAAAAAATTTCACAATTTGTATGGAAACACAAAAGACCCCGAGTAGCCAAAGCAATCTTGAGAACGAAAAACGGAGCTGGAGGAATCAGGCTCCTGGACTTCAGACTATACTACAAAGCTACAGTAATCAACACAGTATGGTACTGACACAAAAACAGAAATATAGATCAATGGAACACGATAGAAAGCCCAGAGATAAACCCACGCACATATGGTCACCTTGTTTTTGATAAAGGAGGCAGGAATGTACAGTGGAGAAAGGACAGCCTCTTCAATAAGTGGTGCTGGGAAAACTGGACAGGTAGATGTCAAAGTATGAGATTAGATCACTCCCTAACACCATACACAAAAATAAGCTCAAAATGGATCAAAGACCTAAATGTAAGGCCAGATACTATCAAACTCTTAGAGGAAAACATAGGCAGAACACTCTATGACATAAATCACAGCAAGATCCTTTTTGACCCACCTCCTAGAGAAATGGAAATAAAAACAAAAATAAACAAATGGGACCTAATGAAACTTACAAGCTTTTGCACAGCAAAGGAAACCATAAGCAAGACGAAAAGACAACCCTCAGAATGGGAGAAAACATTTGCAAATGAAGCAACTGACAAAGGATTAATCCCCAAAATATACAAGGAGCTCATGCAGCTCAGTATCAAAAAAACAAACCACCCAATCCAAAAATGGGCAGAAGACCTAAACAGACATTTCTCCAAAGAAGATATACAGATTTCCAACAAACACATGAAAAGATGCTCAACGTCACTAATCATTAGAGAAATGCAAATCAAAACTACAATGAGGTATCACCTCATACCAGTCAGAATGGCCATCATCAAAAAATGTACAAACAACAAATGCTGGAGAGGGTGTGGAGAAAAGGGAACCCTCTTGCACTGTTGGTGGGAACGTAAATTGATACATCCAGTATGGAGAACAGTAAGGAGGTTCTTTAAAAAACTAAAAATAGAACTACCATATGACCCAGCAATCCCACTACTGGGCATATACCCTGAGAAAACCATAATTCAAAAAGAGTCATGTTCCACAATGTTCATTGCAGCTCTATTTACAATAGCTAGGACATGGAAGCAACCTCAGTGTCCAACAACAGATGAATGGATAAAGAAGATGTGGCACATATATACAATGGAATATTACTCAGCCGTAAAAAGAAATGAAACTGAGTTATTTGTAGTGAGGTGGATGGACCTAGAGTCTGTCATACAGAGTGAAGTAAGTCCGAAAGAGAAAGACAAATACCATATACTAACACACATATATGGAACCTAAGAAAAAGAAAAATGTCATGAAGAACTTAGGGGTAAGACGAGAATAAATACACAGACCTACTAGAGAATGGACTTGAGGATATGGGGAGGGGCAAGGGTAAGCTGTGACAAAGTGAGAGAGTGGCATGGACATATATACACTACCAAACGTAAAATAGATAGCTAGCGGGAAGCAGCCACATAGCACTGGGAGATCAGCTCTGTGCTTTGTGACCACCTAGAGGGGTGGGATAGGGAGGGTGGGAGGGAGGGAGACGCAAGAGGGAAGAGATATGGGAACATATGTATAACTGATTCACTTTGTTATAAAGCAGAAACTAACACACCATTGTAAAGCAATTATACTGCAATAAAGATGTGAAAAAAAAAGGAAATGCATAGATGCTACGCACAATAGAAAATAATTACCTTTACCTGGAGATAAAAATTCCATACACTAAATCAATTTTTTCTTAGGTAACTGAGCTCAAGGCATTTACAATGAGTACCAATAATAATCTTATTTCTTATTCATCTCCATCTCCTTCCTTATAGGACTTGAGGTGACTTTTAAAAAAATGAAAGTTGGGACTTCCCTGGTGGTCCAGTGGTTAAGACTCCATGCTTCCACTGCAGGAGTGCGGATGTGATCCCTGGTCGAGGAACTAAGATTCTGCATGCCGTGCAGCTTGGCCAAGAAATTTTTTTTAAAAAAACGAAAGAAAGAAAGAAAAAGATAATTTAACAATAAAAGCCATCATAAAAAATAAAACAAAATAATGGAAGTTTAAAATAATAGTTGCAACATGTGAGTGAGGATGGAAACAGGGGTTTTGAAAAAAGGCCCAGGGTGAAATGAGCACACAGGAATGTCTATCATGGTCCTCTACATTTCAGGGGGCAGGGCACAAAAATGTCTTTAAGTTCCCAGCAGTCAAAGCAAAGAGGAAGACAAAGTTAATATTCTCTTTAGGCAAAACCCAAGAGATACTGAGGAGAAGCACAGCATTTCCTGATGCGAAGTTTTTATTGAAATTCCTCCCATGATGCCTTTATAAGGGACATGTTGGGTGATGCCATAGCGACACCAACATATTCAATGACATCCTCCCGATAAAGACAATCCTGTTTTTTATGTTTGTCTCTGTAGCACCCTCCCTGTAAGGCAGAGCCCCAGAATCAAAAAGCAGTTCAAAAAAGCATTTCTACAAGGGGTCAAACACGCAGTCTGAGAATGCAATTCTCTCACTCATGGATGGATCCAAGGGCAAGATTTAAAATATGAAGACCAGGGTTTTCTAGCGTGGGATGCGCAAAACAATCGATTAGAGAGCAACACTTGTGTCTAAATTTATTTTTTCATGTTAAAAAACAAGAGGGCTTCCCTGGTGGCGCAGTGGTTGAGAGTCCGCCTGCTGATGCAGGGGACACAGGTTCGTGCCCCGGTCCGGGAAGATCCCACATGCCGCAGAGCGGCTGGGCCCGTGAGCCATAGCCGCTGAGCCTGCGCGTCCGGAGCCTGTGCTCCGCAACAGGAGAGGCCACAACAGTGATAGGCCTGCGTACCAAAAAAAAAAAAAAAAAAAAAACAAGAAAGGAAGGATTACTAACAACCAGCTATAATTTCCAAAATTACCCTGGTGCCCCATCTCTGTCAACATAAAGTCTACAAGGTGTTTCAAAGGAAGAATGCAAGTCGTTACAATAGAGAAGGGTGGCCTGGGTCCCCTGATATTTTCATTTACTTTCGGCTTACTGCAGTAAAATACAGTTCACCTGGGCCTATATGAGTGCCTTTGTGGATTATATTACCTAGTTTTAACTAAACCAATCCTCACAAGATCAGCAAGTGGCTTAAAACATTTCCGGCAATGAAATAGGAAAGTAAAGATACCATAAGCACAAACCAACACCAAAAAAGTGGCCAAGCTGACCTTCTACTCTTCGTACACGTTCTGCAGCAGCCACATTATCAGGTGTGAACAATAATGGCCTCATTAGATTTGACAAAAAGACAGCTGAATCAAAAATGATCGCAAAGAAGACTATTTGAAATATGTGCTATTAGCATTAAACTTCACCTGGAGCATATATTGTACCTTGAGATATTAGCTAATGATGGTATGAAGCTATTGTAATTACCATGATACTTAAAAATGAAGCATTCAGAACATGCAGACAAATCTCTTTGATGTTTTTCAGCAACATTTCAAGATGTGATACTCAATCCTGTACTTCACAAAATAACGTTCCATAAATGATAAATGTTTAGAAGCCTTTTTCGAGTTGCTACAATTCAATAGAGAAAAACCAAAAGTCTCATTGCAGAAACACCTGCTCTTCAAGTCACAGGAAAACTGGCTGCTCTAATGTGCAGAAAAAACTTGATGTCAAACAAAAATGCATTCCTTAAAAAAAAATGCATTCCTTTGTCAGCAAATATATTTGGAAGACATATAGAAAACATTGCTGAAGACTGGAAAAAACAAGCATTAGAACAAATTATGCAGTGTGGGAGGTTTGCTATACAGTTGGGTGGAAGTACAGATATTTCCAACATGTCTCAGCTTGAGGTATTTGCTAGATTCTATTTCAATAATAAAACCCTTTTTTTCTGAGCCACTAAAGATGTTCCAATGAAGAAATATTTTCCAAAGAAAGATGTTCCAAAGAAGACTGGTTCTGCAAACTGGATGACTTCTTTAATAAAAAAAAAAAAAAATACATATATGGAAAACCTGTGTAAGTGTACCTGCCAATGAGGTGCTTTGCTCTTGGGCCCTGATCTCCCACCTTTTTGAGAAATACCTCTCTGTCTTCTTTCCATGGCCCTTCCTCTATTGACTCTCTAAATGTTGTTTTTCGAGGTAACATCCTGGAAGACTGTAGGGGAAAGTAGATTAATTTAACCAGATTGCATATGGAGATAGGCAGATACAGGGAGGATTCTAATTGCTTTAACAACAGCTCTTCATTTTCCTTCCCGTTAAAAACCTGATAGGATGGCTCAGGGTCAGCTTTTCTGCAATTTGCACGATTATCCTGAGGCACCCTTACTAGCTAACCAATTCCAACCACTTCCTTCTGAGTCTACAAACCATGAAGCCAGGCCATTGTTAGACAACACATATAGATTGGGCACCATGGATTTTAATTCACAGATTACCTGACTAGGGCTGGACTGGTCCTAGAAATAAGGCAAGTTTAGTTCAAGGCCTTACCTACATTCTCTTTGGGGTTGGGTATACTGACTCCTGGAAGGACTGAGCACATTGAAGCTCTGTGAGCAGCCATGAACTGTAACTGTAGGTAGGATCTGATACTCTTCCCTGGAGTGTTACCTATTAGATCACCAGAATTGTTTGCAAATGGGAAATCTGTGGTGGAGCATACTCTCTCCCTATTACAGTGATCAGAATATCTTTAAACTTAATCTTAAATAATAACATACATACAGATTCACAGAAAGATAGACAAAATGAAAAGGCACAGGGCTATGTACCAGAGAAAGGAACAAGATAAAACCCCAGAAAAACAACTACATGAAGTGGAGATAGGCAACCTTCCAGAAAAAGAATTCAGAATAATGATAGTGAAGATGATCCAGGACCTCAGAAAAAGAATGGAGGCAAAGATCAAGAAGATGCAAGGAATGTTTAACAAAGACCTAGAAGACTTAAAGAACAAACAGAGATGAACAATACAATAACGGAAATGAAAACTACACTCGAAGGAATCAATAGCAGAATACCTGAGGCAGAAGAACGGATAAGTGACCTGGAATAAAGAATGGTGGAATTCACTGCCACAGAACAGAATAAAGAAAAAAGAATGAAAAGAAATGAAGACAGCCTAAGAGACCTCTGGGACAACATTAAACTCAACAACATTCGCATTATAGGGACCCCAGAAGGAGAAGAGAGAGAGAGAAAGGACCCGAGAAAATATCTGAAGAGATTACAGTCAAAAATTTCCCTAACATGGGAAAGGAGCGAGTCACCCAAGTCCAGGAAGTGCATAGAGTCCCATAAAGGATAAACCCCAGGAAAAACATGCTGAGATACAGAGTAATCAAATTGACAAAAATTAAAGACAAAGAAAAATTATTGAAAGCAACAGTGGAAAAAATGACAAATAACATACAAGGGAACTCCGATAAGGTGAACAGCTGATTTCTCAGCAGAAACTCTACAAGCCAGAAGGGAGAAGCACTATATATATATATATTTTTTTTTAACATCTTTATTTGAGTATAATTGCTTTACAACGGTGTGTTAGTTTCTGCTTTATAACAAAGTGAATCAGTTATACATATACATATGTTCCCATATCTCTTCCCTCTTGCATCTCCCTCCCTCCCACCCTCCCTATCCCACCCCCTAGGTGGTCACAAAGCACCGAGGTGATCTCCCTGTGCTATGCGGGTGCTTCCCACTAGCTATCTATTTTACGTTTGGTAGTGTATATATGTCCATGCCACTCTCTCACTTTGTCCCAGCTTACCATTCCCCCTCACCATATCCTCAAGTCCATTCTCTAGTAGGTCTGTGTCTCTATTCCCATCCTACCCCTAGGTTCTTCATGACATTTTTCTTTTTCTTAGGTTCCATATATGTGTGTTAGCATATGGTATCTGTCTTTCTCTTTCTGACTTACTTCACAATGTATGACAGACTCTAGGTCCATCCACCTCACTACAAATAACTCAGTTTCGTTTCTTTTTACGGCTGAGTAATATTCCATTGCATATATGTGCCACATTTTCTTTATCCATTCATCTGTTGATGGACACTGAGGTTGCTTCCATGTCCTGGCTATTGTAAATAGAGCTGCAATGAACATTGTGGTACATGACTCTTTTTGAATTATGGTTTTCTCAGGGTATATGCCCAGTAATGGGATTGCTGGGTCATATGGTAGTTCTATTTGTAGTTTTTTAAGGAACCTCCATACTGTTCGACATAGGGGATTAAGAGCGCTGCTTAAAGGAGCTTCAGAGACTGGCGTGAGCCGCGGCTATCAGCGCAGACTCCAGAGACGGGAATGAGAAACTAACGCTGCTGCTGCTGCCACCAAGAAGATTGTGCGCAAGCACAGATCACTATCCACACCTGCCCTCCCCGGAGCCTGTGCAGCCTGCCACTGCCAGGGTCCCGGGATCCAGGGACAACTTCCCCAGGAGACGCATGGCGCACCTCAGGCTGGTGCAACGTCATGCCGGTCTCTGCCACCACAGGCTCGATCCGCACTCCGTACCCCTCCCTCCCCCCGGCCTCAGTGAGCCAGAGCCCCCAAATCAGCTGCTGCTCCTTTAACCCCGTCCTGTATGAGCGAAGAACAGACGCCCTCAGGTGACCTAAAGGCAGAGGCGGGTCCAAATCCAAACCTGAGCCCCGGGAGCTGTGCGAACAAAGAAGAGAAAGGGAAATTTCTCCAAGCAGCTTCAGGAGCAGCGGATTAAATCTCCACAATCAACTTGATGTACCCTGCATCTGTGTAATACCTGAATAGACAACGAATCATCCCAAATTGAGGAGGTGGACTTTGAGAGCAAGATATATTATTTTTTCCCCTTTTCCTCTTTTTGTGAGTGTATATGTGTATGCTTCTATGTGAGATTTTGTCTGTATAGCTTTGCTTTCACCATTTGTCCTAAGGTTCTGTCCGTCCATTTTTGTTTTTTTCTTTTACTTTTTAACAAAATTTTTTCTTAATAATTATTTTTTATTTTAATAACTTTATTTTATCTACTTTATTTTATTTCCTCTTATCCACTTTCTTTCTTTCTACTTTTTCTCCCTTTTATTCTGAGCCGTGTGGATGAAAGGCTCTTGGTGCTGCAGCCAGGAATCAGTGCTGTGCCTCTGAGGTGGGAGAGCCAACTTCAGGACACTGGTCCAACAAGAGACCTCCCAGCTCCATGTAATATCAAACGGAGAAAATCTCCCAGAGATCTCCATCTCAACACCAAGACCCAGCTTCACTCAACGACCAGCAAGCTACAGTACTGGACACCCTATGCCAAACAACTAGCAAGAGAGGAACACAACCCCACCCATTAGCAGAGAGGCTGCCTAAAATCATAATAAGGCCACAGACACCCCCAAAACACACCACCAGACGTGGACCTTCCCACCAGAAAGACAAGATCCAGCCTCATCCACCAGAACACAGGCACTAGTCCCCTCCACCAGGAAGCCTACACAACCCACTGAACCAACCTTAGCCACTGGGGACAGACACCAAAAACAACAGGAACTACGAATCTGCAGCTTGCAAAAAGGAGACCCCAAACACAGTAAGATAATAAGCAAAATGAGAAGACAGAAAAACACACAGCAGATGAAGGAGCAAGATAAAAACCCACCTGACCTAACAAATGAAGAGAAATAGGCAGTCTACCTGAAAAAGAATTCAGAGTAATGATAGTAAAGATGATCCAAAATCTTGGAAATAGAATGGAGAAAATGCAAGAGACATTTAACAAGGACCTAGAAGAACTAAAGATGAAACAGGCAACGATGAACAACAAGACAAATGAAATTAAAAATACTCTAGAAGGGATCAATAGCAGAATAACTGAGGCAGAAGAGCGGATAAGTGACCTGGAAGATAAAATAGTGGAAATAACTACTGCAGAGCAGAATAAAAAAAACAGAATGAAAAGAACTGAGGACAGTCTCAGAGACCTCCGGAACAACATTAAATGCACCAACATTCGAATTATAGGGGTACCAGAAGAAGAAGAGAAAAAGAAAGGGACTGAGAAAATATTGGAAGAGATTATAGTTGAAAACTTCCCTAATATGGGAAAGGAAATAGTTAATCAAGTCCAGGAAGCACAGAGAGTCCCATACAGGATAAATACAAGGAAAAACATGCCAAGACACATATTAATCAAACTGTCAAAAATTAAATACAAAGAAAACATATTAAAAGCAGCAAGGGAAAAACAACAAGTAACACACAAGGGAATCCCCATAAGGTTAACAGCTGACCTTTCAGCAGAAACTCTGTAAGCCAGAAGGAACTGGCAGGACATATTTAAAGTGATGAAGGAGAAAAACCTGCAACCAAGATTACTCTACCCAGCAAGGATCTCATTCAGATTTGATAGAGAAATTAAAACCTTTACAGACAAGCAAAAGCTGAGAGAGTTCAGCACCACCAAACCAGCTTTACAACAAATGCTAAAGGAACTTCTCTAGGCAAGAAACACAAGGAAAAGACCTACAAAAATGAACCCAAAACAATTAAGAAAATGGGAATAGGAACATACATATCGATAATTACCTTAAATGTAAATGGACTAAGTGCTCCCACCAAAAGACACAGATTGGCTGAATGCATACAAAACAAGATCCTTGACTTCCCAGGTGGCATAGTGGTTGAGAGTCCACCTGCCGATGCAGGGGACACAGGTTCATGCCCCAGTCCGGGAAGATCCCACATGCCGCGGAGTGGCTAGGCCCATGAGCCATGGCCGCTGAGCCTGCGCGTCCAGAGCCTGTGATCCGCAATGGGAGAGGCCACAACAGTGAGAGGCCGTGTACCGCAAAACAAAACAAAACAAAAAACAAGACCCATATATATGCTGTCTACAAGAGACCCTCTTCAGACCTAGGGACACATACAGACTGAAAGTGAGGGGATGGAAAAAGATATCCCATGCAAATGGAAACCAAAAGAAAGCTGGAGTAGCAATTCTCATATCAGACAAAATAGACTTTAAAATAAAGACTATTACAAGAGACAAAGAAGGACACTACATAATGATCAAGGGATGGATCCAAAAAGAAGATATAACAATTGTAAATATTCATGCACCCAACATAGGCGCACCTCAATACATAAGGCAAATACTAACAGCCATAAAAGGGGAAATCGACAGTAACACATTCATCGTAGGGGACTTTAACACCCCACTTTCACCAATGGACAGATCACCCAAAATGAAAATAAATAAGGAAACACAAGCTTTAACTGATACATTAAACAAGATGGACTTAAATAATAATAATTAATAATTAATAATAATTAATAATTATAGGACATTCCATCCAAAAACAACAGAATACACATTTTTCTCAAGTGCTCATGGAACATTCTCCAGGAGAGATCATATCTTGGGTCACAAATCAAGCCTTGGTAAATTTAAGAAAATTGAAATTGTATCAAGTATCTTTTCCGACCACAATGCTATGAGACTAGATATCAATTACAGGAAAAGATCTGTAAAAAATACAAACACATGGAGGCTAAACAATACACTACTTAATAACGAAGTGATCACTGAAGAAATCAAAGAGGAAATCAACAAATACCTAGAAACAAATGACAATGGAGACACTGCGACCCAAAACCTATGGGATGCAGCAAAAGCAATTCTAAGAGGGAAGTTTACAGCAATACAATCCTACCTTAAGAAACAGGAAACATCTTGAATAAACAACCTAACCTTGCACCTAAACCAATTAAAGAAAAAAGAACAAAGAAACCCCAAAGTTAGCAGAAGGAAAGAAATCATAAAGATCAGATCAGAAATAAATGAAAAAGAAATGAAGGAAACGATAGCAAAGATCAATAAAACTAAAAGCTGGTTCTTTGAGAAGATAAA
>NW_020838635.1:0-11322 GCF_003676395.1 Aethalodelphis obliquidens
AAGCTGGTTCTTTGAGAAGATAAACAAAATTGATAAACCATTAGCCAAACTCATCAAGAAAAAAAGGGAAAAGACTCAGATCAATAGAATTAGAAATGAAAAAGGAGAAGTAACAAGTGACACTGCAGAAATACAAAAGATCATGAGAGATTACTGCAAGCAACTCTATGCCAATAAAATGGACAACCTGGAAGAAATGGACAAATTCTTAGAAATACACAACCTGCCAAGACTGAATCAGGAAGAACTAGAAAATATGAACAGACCAATCACAAGCACTGAAATTGAAACCGTGATTAAAAATCTTCCACCAAACAAAAGCCCAGGACCAGATGGCTTCACAGGCGAATTCTATCAAACATTTAGAGTAGAGCTAACACCTATCCTTCTCAAACTCTTCCAAAATATAGCAGAGGGAGGAACACTCCCAAACTCATTCTGCGAGGCCACCATCACCCTGACACCAAAACCAGACAAGAATGTCACAAAGAAAAAAAACTAAAGGCCAATATCACTGATGAACATAGATGCAAAAATCCTCAACAAAATACTAGCAAACAGAATCCAACAGCACACTAAGAGTATCATACACCATGATCAAGTGGGGTTTATTCCAGGAATGCAAGGATTCTTCAATATATGCAAATAAATCAATGTGATACACCACATTAACAAACTGAAGGAGAAAAACCATATGGTTATCTCAATAGATGCAGAGAAAGCTTTTGACAAAATTCACACCCATTTATGATAAAAACCCTCCAGAGTGTAGGCATACAGGGAACTTTCCTCAACATAATAAAGGCCATATATGACAAACCCACAACCAACATCATCTTCAATGGTAAAAAACCGAAAGCATTTCCACTAAGATCAGGAACAAGACAAGGTTGCCCACTCTCACAACTCTTATTCAACATAGTTTTGGAAGTTTTAGCCACAGCAATCAGAGAAGAAAATGAAATAAAAGGAATCCAAATCGGAAAAGAAGAAGTAGAGCTGTCACTGTTTGCAAATGACATGATACTATACATAGAGAATCCTAAAGATGCTACTAGAAAACTACTAGAGCTAATCAACGAATTTGGTAAAGCAGCAGGATACAAAATTAATGCACAGAAATCTGTGGCATTCCTATACACTAATGATGAAGAATCTGAAAGTGAAATCAAGAAAACACTCTCACTTACCAATGTAACAAAAAGAATAAAATATCGAGGAATAAACCTACCTAAGGAGACAAAAGACCTGTATGCAGAAAATTATAAGACACTGATGAAAGAAATTAAAGATGATACAAATAGATGGAGAGATATACCATGTTCTTGGATTGGAAGAATCAACATTGTGAAAATGACTCTGCTACCCAAAGCAATCTACAGATTCAATGCGATCCCTATCAAACTACCAATGGCATTTTTCACAGAACTAGAACAAAAAATTTCACAATTTGTATGGAAACACAAAAGCCCCCGAGTAGCCAAAGCAATCTTGAGAACGAAAAACGGAGCTGGAGGAATCAGGCTCCTGGACTTCAGACTATACTACAAAGCTACAGTAATCAACACAGTATGGTACTGACACAAAAACAGAAATATAGATCAATGGAACAGGATAGAAAGCCCAGAGATAAACCCACGCACATATGGTCACCTTGTTTTTGATAAAGGAGGCAGGAATGTACAGTGGAGAAAGGACAGCCTCTTCAATAAGTGGTGCTGGGAAAACTGGACAGGTAGATGTCAAAGTATGAGATTAGATCACTCCCTAACACCATACACAAAAATAAGCTCAAAATGGATCAAAGACCTAAATGTAAGGCCAGATACTATCAAACTCTTAGAGGAAAACATAGGCAGAACACTCTATGACATAAATCACAGCAAGATCCTTTTTGACCCACCTCCTAGAGAAATGGAAATAAAAACAAAAATAAACAAATGGGACCTAATGAAACTTACAAGCTTTTGCACAGCAAAGGAAACCATAAGCAAGACGAAAAGACAACCCTCAGAATGGGAGAAAACATTTGCAAATGAAGCAACTGACAAAGGATTAATCCCCAAAATATACAAGGAGCTCATGCAGCTCAGTATCAAAAAAACAAACCACCCAATCCAAAAATGGGCAGAAGACCTAAACAGACATTTCTCCAAAGAAGATATACAGATTTCCAACAAACACATGAAAAGATGCTCAACGTCACTAATCATTAGAGAAATGCAAATCAAAACTACAATGAGGTATCACCTCATACCAGTCAGAATGGCCATCATCAAAAAATGTACAAACAACAAATGCTGGAGAGGGTGTGGAGAAAAGGGAACCCTCTTGCACTGTTGGTGGGAACGTAAATTGATACATCCAGTATGGAGAACAGTAAGGAGGTTCTTTAAAAAACTAAAAATAGAACTACCATATGACCCAGCAATCCCACTACTGGGCATATACCCTGAGAAAACCATAATTCAAAAAGAGTCATGTTCCACAATGTTCATTGCAGCTCTATTTACAATAGCTAGGACATGGAAGCAACCTCAGTGTCCAACAACAGATGAATGGATAAAGAAGATGTGGCACATATATACAATGGAATATTACTCAGCCGTAAAAAGAAATGAAACTGAGTTATTTGTAGTGAGGTGGATGGACCTAGAGTCTGTCATACAGAGTGAAGTAAGTCCGAAAGAGAAAGACAAATACCATATACTAACACACATATATGGAACCTAAGAAAAAGAAAAATGTCATGAAGAACTTAGGGGTAAGACGAGAATAAATACACAGACCTACTAGAGAATGGACTTGAGGATATGGGGAGGGGCAAGGGTAAGCTGTGACAAAGTGAGAGAGTGGCATGGACATATATACACTACCAAACGTAAAATAGATAGCTAGCGGGAAGCAGCCACATAGCACTGGGAGATCAGCTCTGTGCTTTGTGACCACCTAGAGGGGTGGGATAGGGAGGGTGGGAGGGAGGGAGACGCAAGAGGGAAGAGATATGGGAACATATGTATAACTGATTCACTTTGTTATAAAGCAGAAACTAACACACCATTGTAAAGCAATTATACTGCAATAAAGATGTGAAAAAAAAAGGAAATGCATAGATGCTACGCACAATAGAAAATAATTACCTTTACCTGGAGATAAAAATTCCATACACTAAATCAATTTTTTCTTAGGTAACTGAGCTCAAGGCATTTACAATGAGTACCAATAATAATCTTATTTCTTATTCATCTCCATCTCCTTCCTTATAGGACTTGAGGTGACTTTTAAAAAAATGAAAGTTGGGACTTCCCTGGTGGTCCAGTGGTTAAGACTCCATGCTTCCACTGCAGGAGTGCGGATGTGATCCCTGGTCGAGGAACTAAGATTCTGCATGCCGTGCAGCTTGGCCAAGAAATTTTTTTTAAAAAAACGAAAGAAAGAAAGAAAAAGATAATTTAACAATAAAAGCCATCATAAAAAATAAAACAAAATAATGGAAGTTTAAAATAATAGTTGCAACATGTGAGTGAGGATGGAAACAGGGGTTTTGAAAAAAGGCCCAGGGTGAAATGAGCACACAGGAATGTCTATCATGGTCCTCTACATTTCAGGGGGCAGGGCACAAAAATGTCTTTAAGTTCCCAGCAGTCAAAGCAAAGAGGAAGACAAAGTTAATATTCTCTTTAGGCAAAACCCAAGAGATACTGAGGAGAAGCACAGCATTTCCTGATGCGAAGTTTTTATTGAAATTCCTCCCATGATGCCTTTATAAGGGACATGTTGGGTGATGCCATAGCGACACCAACATATTCAATGACATCCTCCCGATAAAGACAATCCTGTTTTTTATGTTTGTCTCTGTAGCACCCTCCCTGTAAGGCAGAGCCCCAGAATCAAAAAGCAGTTCAAAAAAGCATTTCTACAAGGGGTCAAACACGCAGTCTGAGAATGCAATTCTCTCACTCATGGATGGATCCAAGGGCAAGATTTAAAATATGAAGACCAGGGTTTTCTAGCGTGGGATGCGCAAAACAATCGATTAGAGAGCAACACTTGTGTCTAAATTTATTTTTTCATGTTAAAAAACAAGAGGGCTTCCCTGGTGGCGCAGTGGTTGAGAGTCCGCCTGCTGATGCAGGGGACACAGGTTCGTGCCCCGGTCCGGGAAGATCCCACATGCCGCAGAGCGGCTGGGCCCGTGAGCCATAGCCGCTGAGCCTGCGCGTCCGGAGCCTGTGCTCCGCAACAGGAGAGGCCACAACAGTGATAGGCCTGCGTACCAAAAAAAAAAAAAAAAAAAAAACAAGAAAGGAAGGATTACTAACAACCAGCTATAATTTCCAAAATTACCCTGGTGCCCCATCTCTGTCAACATAAAGTCTACAAGGTGTTTCAAAGGAAGAATGCAAGTCGTTACAATAGAGAAGGGTGGCCTGGGTCCCCTGATATTTTCATTTACTTTCGGCTTACTGCAGTAAAATACAGTTCACCTGGGCCTATATGAGTGCCTTTGTGGATTATATTACCTAGTTTTAACTAAACCAATCCTCACAAGATCAGCAAGTGGCTTAAAACATTTCCGGCAATGAAACAGGAAAGTAAAGATACCATAAGCACAAACCAACACCAAAAAAGTGGCCAAGCTGACCTTCTACTCTTCGTACACGTTCTGCAGCAGCCACATTATCAGGTGTGAACAATAATGGCCTCATTAGATTTGACAAAAAGACAGCTGAATCAAAAATGATCGCAAAGAAGACTATTTGAAATATGTGCTATTAGCATTAAACTTCACCTGGAGCATATATTGTACCTTGAGATATTAGCTAATGATGGTATGAAGCTATTGTAATTACCATGATACTTAAAAATGAAGCATTCAGAACATGCAGACAAATCTCTTTGATGTTTTTCAGCAACATTTCAAGATGTGATACTCAATCCTGTACTTCACAAAATAACGTTCCATAAATGATAAATGTTTAGAAGCCTTTTTCGAGTTGCTACAATTCAATAGAGAAAAACCAAAAGTCTCATTGCAGAAACACCTGCTCTTCAAGTCACAGGAAAACTGGCTGCTCTAATGTGCAGAAAAAACTTGATGTCAAACAAAAATGCATTCCTTAAAAAAAAATGCATTCCTTTGTCAGCAAATATATTTGGAAGACATATAGAAAACATTGCTGAAGACTGGAAAAAACAAGCATTAGAACAAATTATGCAGTGTGGGAGGTTTGCTATACAGTTGGGTGGAAGTACAGATATTTCCAACATGTCTCAGCTTGAGGTATTTGCTAGATTCTATTTCAATAATAAAACCCTTTTTTTCTGAGCCACTAAAGATGTTCCAATGAAGAAATATTTTCCAAAGAAAGATGTTCCAAAGAAGACTGGTTCTGCAAACTGGATGACTTCTTTAATAAAAAAAAAAA
Organism: Aethalodelphis obliquidens; assembly: GCF_003676395.1. NCBI lineage: Eukaryota > Metazoa > Chordata > Mammalia > Artiodactyla > Delphinidae > Aethalodelphis > Aethalodelphis obliquidens. The sequence continues at coordinate 5,430 of NW_020838635.1, forward strand.
AAAATACATATATGGAAAACCTGTGTAAGTGTACCTGCCAATGAGGTGCTTTGCTCTTGGGCCCTGATCTCCCACCTTTTTGAGAAATACCTCTCTGTCTTCTTTCCATGGCCCTTCCTCTATTGACTCTCTAAATGTTGTTTTTCGAGGTAACATCCTGGAAGACTGTAGGGGAAAGTAGATTAATTTAACCAGATTGCATATGGAGATAGGCAGATACAGGGAGGATTCTAATTGTTTTAACAACAGCTCTTCATTTTCCTTCCCGTTAAAAACCTGATAGGATGGCTCAGGGTCAGCTTTTCTGCAATTTGCATGATTATCCTGAGGCACCCTTACTAGCTAACCAATTCCAACCACTTCCTTCTGAGTCTACAAACCATGAAGCCAGGCCATTGTTAGACAACACATATAGATTGGGCACCATGGATTTTAATTCACAGATTACCTGACTAGGGCTGGACTGGTCCTAGAAATAAGGCAAGTTTAGTTCAAGGCCTTACCTACATTCTCTTTGGGGTTGGGTATACTGACTCCTGGAAGGACTGAGCACATTGAAGCTCTGTGAGCAGCCATGAACTGTAACTGTAGGTAGGATCTGATACTCTTCCCTGGAGTGTTACCTATTAGATCACCAGAATTGTTTGCAAATGGGAAATCTGTGGTGGAGCATACTCTCTCCCTATTACAGTGATCAGAATATCTTTAAACTTAATCTTAAATAATAACATACATACAGATTCACAGAAAGATAGACAAAATGAAAAGGCACAGGGCTATGTACCAGAGAAAGGAACAAGATAAAACCCCAGAAAAACAACTACATGAAGTGGAGATAGGCAACCTTCCAGAAAAAGAATTCAGAATAATGATAGTGAAGATGATCCAGGACCTCAGAAAAAGAATGGAGGCAAAGATCAAGAAGATGCAAGGAATGTTTAACAAAGACCTAGAAGACTTAAAGAACAAACAGAGATGAACAATACAATAACGGAAATGAAAACTACACTCGAAGGAATCAATAGCAGAATACCTGAGGCAGAAGAACGGATAAGTGACCTGGAATAAAGAATGGTGGAATTCACTGCCACAGAACAGAATAAAGAAAAAACAATGAAAAGAAATGAAGACAGCCTAAGAGACCTCTGGGACAACATTAAACTCAACAACATTCGCATTATAGGGACCCCAGAAGGAGAAGAGAGAGAGAGAAAGGACCCGAGAAAATATCTGAAGAGATTACAGTCAAAAATTTCCCTAACATGGGAAAGGAGCGAGTCACCCAAGTCCAGGAAGTGCATAGAGTCCCATAAAGGATAAACCCCAGGAAAAACATGCTGAGATACAGAGTAATCAAATTGACAAAAATTAAAGACAAAGAAAAATTATTGAAAGCAACAGTGGAAAAAATGACAAATAACATACAAGGGAACTCCGATAAGGTGAACAGCTGATTTCTCAGCAGAAACTCTACAAGCCAGAAGGGAGAAGCACTATATATATATATTTTTTTAACATCTTTATTTGAGTATAATTGCTTTACAACGGTGTGTTAGTTTCTGCTTTATAACAAAGTGAATCAGTTATACATATACATATGTTCCCATATCTCTTCCCTCTTGCATCTCCCTCCCTCCCACCCTCCCTATCCCACCCCCTAGGTGGTCACAAAGCACCGAGGTGATCTCCCTGTGCTATGCGGGTGCTTCCCACTAGCTATCTATTTTACGTTTGGTAGTGTATATATGTCCATGCCACTCTCTCACTTTGTCCCAGCTTACCATTCCCCCTCACCATATCCTCAAGTCCATTCTCTAGTAGGTCTGTGTCTCTATTCCCATCCTACCCCTAGGTTCTTCATGACATTTTTCTTTTTCTTAGGTTCCATATATGTGTGTTAGCATATGGTATCTGTCTTTCTCTTTCTGACTTACTTCACAATGTATGACAGACTCTAGGTCCATCCACCTCACTACAAATAACTCAGTTTCGTTTCTTTTTACGGCTGAGTAATATTCCATTGCATATATGTGCCACATTTTCTTTATCCATTCATCTGTTGATGGACACTGAGGTTGCTTCCATGTCCTGGCTATTGTAAATAGAGCTGCAATGAACATTGTGGTACATGACTCTTTTTGAATTATGGTTTTCTCAGGGTATATGCCCAGTAATGGGATTGCTGGGTCATATGGTAGTTCTATTTGTAGTTTTTTAAGGAACCTCCATACTGTTCGACATAGGGGATTAAGAGCGCTGCTTAAAGGAGCTTCAGAGACTGGCGTGAGCCGCGGCTATCAGCGCAGACTCCAGAGACGGGAATGAGAAACTAACGCTGCTGCTGCTGCCACCAAGAAGATTGTGCGCAAGCACAGATCACTATCCACACCTGCCCTCCCCGGAGCCTGTGCAGCCCGCCACTGCCAGGGTCCCGGGATCCAGGGACAACTTCCCCAGGAGACGCATGGCGCACCTCAGGCTGGTGCAACGTCATGCCGGTCTCTGCCACCACAGGCTCGCTCCGCACTCCGTACCCCTCCCTCCCCCCGGCCTCAGTGAGCCAGAGCCCCCAAATCAGCTGCTGCTCCTTTAACCCCGTCCTGTATGAGCGAAGAACAGACGCCCTCAGGTGACCTAAAGGCAGAGGCGGGTCCAAATCCAAACCTGAGCCCCGGGAGCTGTGCGAACAAAGAAGAGAAAGGGAAATTTCTCCAAGCAGCTTCAGGAGCAGCGGATTAAATCTCCACAATCAACTTGATGTACCCTGCATCTGTGTAATACCTGAATAGACAACGAATCATCCCAAATTGAGGAGGTGGACTTTGAGAGCAAGATATATTATTTTTTCCCCTTTTCCTCTTTTTGTGAGTGTATATGTGTATGCTTCTATGTGAGATTTTGTCTGTATAGCTTTGCTTTCACCATTTGTCCTAAGGTTCTGTCCGTCCATTTTTGTTTTTTTCTTTTACTTTTTAACAAAATTTTTTCTTAATAATTATTTTTTATTTTAATAACTTTATTTTATCTACTTTATTTTATTTCCTCTTATCCACTTTCTTTCTTTCTACTTTTTCTCCCTTTTATTCTGAGCCGTGTGGATGAAAGGCTCTTGGTGCTGCAGCCAGGAATCAGTGCTGTGCCTCTGAGGTGGGAGAGCCAACTTCAGGACACTGGTCCAACAAGAGACCTCCCAGCTCCATGTAATATCAAACGGAGAAAATCTCCCAGAGATCTCCATCTCAACACCAAGACCCAGCTTCACTCAACGACCAGCAAGCTACAGTACTGGACACCCTATGCCAAACAACTAGCAAGAGAGGAACACAACCCCACCCATTAGCAGAGAGGCTGCCTAAAATCATAATAAGGCCACAGACACCCCCAAAACACACCACCAGATGTGGACCTTCCCACCAGAAAGACAAGATCCAGCCTCATCCACCAGAACACAGGCACTAGTCCCCTCCACCAGGAAGCCTACACAACCCACTGAACCAACCTTAGCCACTGGGGACAGACACCAAAAACAACAGGAACTATGAATCTGCAGCTTGCAAAAAGGAGACCCCAAACACAGTAAGATAATAAGCAAAATGAGAAGACAGAAAAACACACAGCAGATGAAGGAGCAAGATAAAAACCCACCTGACCTAACAAATGAAGAGAAATAGGCAGTCTACCTGAAAAAGAATTCAGAGTAATGATAGTAAAGATGATCCAAAATCTTGGAAATAGAATGGAGAAAATGCAAGAGACATTTAACAAGGACCTAGAAGAACTAAAGATGAAACAGGCAACGATGAACAACAAGACAAATGAAATTAAAAATACTCTAGAAGGGATCAATAGCAGAATAACTGAGGCAGAAGAGCGGATAAGTGACCTGGAAGATAAAATAGTGGAAATAACTACTGCAGAGCAGAATAAAAAAAACAGAATGAAAAGAACTGAGGACAGTCTCAGAGACCTCCGGAACAACATTAAATGCACCAACATTCGAATTATAGGGGTACCAGAAGAAGAAGAGAAAAAGAAAGGGACTGAGAAAATATTGGAAGAGATTATAGTTGAAAACTTCCCTAATATGGGAAAGGAAATAGTTAATCAAGTCCAGGAAGCACAGAGAGTCCCATACAGGATAAATACAAGGAAAAACATACCAAGACACATATTAATCAAACTCAAAAATTAAATACAAAGAAAACATATTAAAAGCAGCAAGGGAAAAACAACAAGTAACACACAAGGGAATCCCCATAAGGTTAACAGCTGACCTTTCAGCAGAAACTCTGTAAGCCAGAAGGAACTGGCAGGACATATTTAAAATGATGAAGGAGAAAAACCTGCAACCAAGATTACTCTACCCAGCAAGGATCTCATTCAGATTTGATAGAGAAATTAAAACCTTTACAGACAAGCAAAAGCTGAGAGAGTTCAGCACCACCAAACCAGCTTTACAACAAATGCTAAAGGAACTTCTCTAGGCAAGAAACACAAGGAAAAGACCTACAAAAATGAACCCAAAACAATTAAGAAAATGGGAATAGGAACATACATATCGATAATTACCTTAAATGTAAATGGACTAAGTGCTCCCACCAAAAGACACAGATTGGCTGAATGCATACAAAACAAGATCCTTGACTTCCCAGGTGGCATAGTGGTTGAGAGTCCACCTGCCGATGCAGGGGACACAGGTTCATGCCCCGGTCCGGGAAGATCCCACATGCCGCGGAGTGGCTAGGCCCATGAGCCATGGCCGCTGAGCCTGCGCGTCCGGAGCCTGTGATCCGCAATGGGAGAGGCCACAACAGTGAGAGGCCGTGTACCGCAAAACAAAACAAAACAAAAAACAAGACCCATATATATGCTGTCTACAAGAGACCCTCTTCAGACCTAGGGACACATACAGACTGAAAGTGAGGGGATGGAAAAAGATATCCCATGCAAATGGAAACCAAAAGAAAGCTGGAGTAGCAATTCTCATATCAGACAAAATAGACTTTAAAATAAAGACTATTACAAGAGACAAAGAAGGACACTACATAATGATCAAGGGATGGATCCAAAAAGAAGATATAACAATTGTAAATATTCATGCACCCAACATAGGAGCACCTCAATACATAAGGCAAATACTAACAGCCATAAAAGGGGAAATCGACGGTAACACATTCATCGTAGGGGACTTTAACACCCCACTTTCACCAATGGACAGATCACCCAAAATGAAAATAAATAAGGAAACACAAGCTTTAACTGATACATTAAACAAGATGGACTTAAATAATAATAATTAATAATTAATAATAATTAATAATTATAGGACATTCCATCCAAAAACAACAGAATACACATTTTTCTCAAGTGCTCATGGAACATTCTCCAGGAGAGATCATATCTTGGGTCACAAATCAAGCCTTGGTAAATTTAAGAAAATTGAAATTGTATCAAGTATCTTTTCTGACCACAATGCTATGAGACTAGATATCAATTACAGGAAAAGATCTGTAAAAAATACAAACACATGGAGGCTAAACAATACACTACTTAATAACGAAGTGATCACTGAAGAAATCAAAGAGGAAATCAACAAATACCTAGAAACAAATGACAATGGAGACACTGCGACCCAAAACCTATGGGATGCAGCAAAAGCAATTCTAAGAGGGAAGTTTACAGCAATACAATCCTACCTTAAGAAACAGGAAACATCTTGAATAAACAACCTAACCTTGCACCTAAACCAATTAAAGAAAAAAGAACAAAGAAACCCCAAAGTTAGCAGAAGGAAAGAAATCATAAAGATCAGATCAGAAATAAATGAAAAAGAAATGAAGGAAACGATAGCAAAGATCAATAAAACTAAAAGCTGGTTCTTTGAGAAGATAAA
>NW_020838636.1:0-11292 GCF_003676395.1 Aethalodelphis obliquidens
CCTGGCCTGGCCTTCATGGAGATTATATTTTATTGATTCTGATAATAAATTATTGTTGAAAAGGGCCTCCTATAAATTATAACCATGCAAAGGCAGCAAGATAATTTTTTTTTCTTTATGTATGTGTTTCTCATTCCTACTCACTTCTCTCAGGGGAAGAGAAAATCACACACACACAAAATGTCAAGTCTCAGCTATTCCTTTTCAAAATAATTTTTTTCCAAATTCCAGTGGAGACAATAGGTTAACTGTTAAGATTTGTAAGGCTCAGAAAGCTAGATTTTTACATAGTGTAGCCAAATTTTATTCCATAAATAATAGCTTTGGAAAGAATATATGATGATGCAAATTTGGCAAAAGCTGGTTTTCCTTCCGTGAATGACTTCACTGTGTTGGGAGAAGAGGCAGAGAAGAGATCAAAGTAATTAAACATGGGGTGAGTTTTCCTGATAGGGGACGCTAGTGCTTTAAAATAGACTAGATAATCCTAGAGATAATCTGAGGGTAGAACAGACCAATGCCTCATTTCCAATCTGGTACCCTGGAAGAAAAGAGTGTATTTCCTTTGAGGTCTTGAGAGGTTTTTCTTCTGTTTTATTTTGGTTTTGCTTCATTTTGTAATCAACCTTATTAAGGTATCATTTACATACAATAAAATGCAGACATTTTTATTCAACGGTTCAGTGACTTTTAATTAATGTATACATTTGTTTAACTACCACCCCCATAAAGATAGATAACAATCCTGAAACCCTAGAAAGTTTCCTCCTAGGCTTTTGCAAAATTATCCCCATCTCCCACCCCAAGGCAACCACAGATCTGTTTTTTATCTTTAGAGATGACTTTTGCCCAGTTCAGAATTTCATGTAAGTTGAATAATACAGTAGGTGCCCTTTTGATCTGGCTTCACTTGCTCAGCATATGATTTTTGAGATGCATTCATGTTGGGATGTTTTAAACCAGGACTTTAGCCTGGGTGGCTGATGTTGTCTGAAGGCACCTATAGGTACATCTGAGTCCCTGGCATTGTCACTGTCTGTTCTTGGCTCAGTATTTTCAACTTTACTAAGAAGCACAAGGTTGAAGTAAGGAAGATCATTGTCAGTATAATGGAGGTGAAGTGAGTTCTGTTATATAATATTCTCAGCATAAATTGACCTGCTTGGAATCATCGTGTTGATAATGGACAAGGATACTCTTCCTCCAAAAACCTTGATACTATAAAACTTCTAAAGGATGCTGTCCTAGGACTCTTTTAGTTTTCATTTTTTGGGAAACATTTCTGGAAAAATCAAATGCTCGCAACCTGAAAGAAGCAATTATTCACCTGAAGGCTGACTCTGCTAAAGTTGAGTTGTCCGACCTTTACATGCTGATAGAACCCAAATAGCCTTGCAAAACAATGCTCTCTTATTGGATATAAGCATATAGATTGTTTAAGATGGACGTGTATATGCAGTAAAGTGAAAAAACAAAGAATCTTTGAGTTTCCCTTGCTGGGTTTTTTTAATTTTTTCATTTAAGTTTCTATAGCATATGCTAATAGTTCAGGGAAACCTCAGTTTAGTTGTAGGTCCACTCTATGTAAATGTTGAAGTACTCCATACCCACCTTTTTTCTACCTTCCTTCTTTTCTTCCATCTTTCCTTTCTAACTTCTTATAATCCATTATACTTAATCCTGCATTTGTTGAGGTGGCAATTAGTGTAGGAAAATTGAAAGCACTGTGAAATTTTGCTGTTCAGAATGCATGTTGACCAAATTCTATATTGAGAAAAGGTCTGAATTTACCCAGAGTAACCCTTTCTCAGCATCTTTGAATAAAGGCCGTAGAAACTGGGCTATATATAATATCCTGACAGGTATGTAGAACTCATAGCAATTGCCCTAAAGAGCTTACCTAGCGTAGATGCATATGAATGCATTTAATGATTGTTTTATTGGCAGCAGTGCCAAAATACACAGTCTGTTTGGTTTTATATCATTCTCATTACCTGCTGTTTACCACTGTATACATTGCTAATGGCGTGGTTTCTATGGCTTGTGAATTTCACGGCCAAATAATATGTAATTTATTGCACACTTCAGTGTAGAAGATGGAGACTCCATAACTTTTCGTGTGCTCTTTGCCCCTTTGGAATGTATTACACTGAGATCAGGCAATGTAATAAATTTATTTGAAATGTGCATGATAGGTAAACATCAATTAGGACTGATGGGCAATATTTCTTCTTCCAGCAACATAACAGTTTTTAAAGACTAAGCCATTGAACGTGGAGTTACTGAACATGGGACTCAGTTCACTGGGATCCTTCTTAGAAAAATAAAGGAAAACTTGAATTGGATTTGTGTGGTTTATTCAAGTAGTAACTAATCACCTACATCTTGGTGAACTTAATTTGTCACAATTGTTTGGTATTTTATTAACTCTCTTCCCCTTCTTCCCCGACTCTCACGAGAACGGATCATGAGTATCTTAAAACATACTATGTCGTCTTCCATCCCTGTTAATCTAACTACAAAAGCACACTTTCCTTATCCCATGCAACTTACTGTCTTTAAGGTAGCTGTGCTTTTAATTCTCTACAAAATTAAAACCAGCAAAGAGAAACATTTTCAAGGAGCCACACATTGTAGAGCTTTAGAAAGAAGACTTTAGAATTAAGGGCAAATATATCAATTTATAGCTAAAGCACCTGAGGCTTAAAGTAGGAAGGTAACCATCGAGGTCAGGGAAAGGGGTGGAAGATCAGGTTTCAAGCTGAGAAAGAGTCTACAGGAACTCAATCTGAGCAGTCAAAAACTGAAAGGAGACCACGAATATTCTGGGAAGGCTGGCATCTGGCCTCCAGTGTGGGATTCAGATGGGGAGTGGTTCCTGGGGGAACTGAGCTTCTGCAGTAGTCAGAGAAGTCCACCTCATCTCCAGAAAGTGCCACTGACATCAGGGAGTTGAGGGGAAAGATCAATGAATTCCAGTCCACCTGAGAAAGCAGGCCAGTCTGATTAACTCTCAATTTAGGCTTATTTCAGATACTTCTTGAGAAAGAACTTGGACAAGAACAAGTCCCATGCAGCCTCTTTTAAATCCATGCCCAGTATTTTCTGGTGGAGCTGCTTAAACCCTCCAAGTGACTCCAGTATTTTAATTTCACTCTATATTTAATTCTGACAGTTCTATGATTGATTATTTAATGGGCAAATAAGTAGGGTCACAAAAGAGTGTGAATGTATTTTACAGGATGAGGATGGGCGAAGTGGAGCAGTCTGGAATAGGACACCAATAAAAAGGATCTTGGTAAAGAAGAACGTCTATTAGAAATGGAGAGGAATTCGCAAGGAAATTAGTGCCTGACACCACGCCCTTCTCTCTGCATGTTTAGAAGCTAGTTTCTAATTCTATTTTCATAGGAGATGTGCCTGTGATGAATTGTCTTTTACCTCCACTCTATTTATCACATGGACATATTGTGAAGTTTGTGTGAGAGAAAGCAAGTATTAGAATTTGTTTTGCAAGGAGCTATAAACACTTCCTGGAACTGTCTAGGGTAGAAGGAAAAGGAAAGGAAGGTGGAAACAAAGGAGAAAGACAGCTAATGATGCTGGAGTCTCTCGCTGGGATTTGTGGTATCTCTTTTTGAAACTAAGTACAGAAAGTCAGAACTTGACTGATTGTTTCTTGATCATGGTTTGTTTTCATTTTTGTTTTTTTCTTGCTCTCTCATCAGTTACTCCAGCCAGTGCCATGTATTTTCAGTTTCAGTAAGCATGCCTGTCTTGTTTCCATTCGCATTATTCATGCAAACGTTGATTGAACTGATGACCCCGAGTTATCACGGAAACATTAGATACACCAGTGGATACATTTTTTAATTTTAGAAAAAAATTACCGAATGAAGGTTAAAATAACTCCTCTTCAATTTGTCATTAAAAAAAAAACTTTTCCTAACATACAATACTTCATTGCCTAATAATGCCAGATAAATGAAGAATTCCTATGAATTCATGAATGCAGGCTAGTCTGTATATTTTTTGGCAGGTATGACCGTTACCAAGGGTAACGGCCTGGTTTGCTGGCCATGTCCTGTCTCCTAGAAAGTTGTACTTTCTGTTGTCTTTCAGTTGGTCCATTGGATATCAGAGGTGTATTTATAAAACTATACTTCCCTTTACACTTACTTTGTTTTGTTTTGTTTTGTTTTACTTGAAGTATAGTTGATTGACAATGTTGTGTTTCAGGTGTACAGCCAAGTGATTCAGATATATATATATATATATTTTTTTTTTCAGATCCTTTTCCTTTACAGGTTATTACAGGGTGTTGAATATAGTTGCCTGTGCTATACAGTAGGACCTCGTAGTTTATCTACTTTATATATTGTATACACTTACATTGTATGATCCACGCTGGTCAGACCACATAATTATTTTCACTTTTGATATAATATTTTCCAGTCCAACCTCAAATCTTTGATGAGAAGATATTTTAAAATAAGTTTAGCATGTGTGTGCTCTAAATCCAACAGTAGTTATTAGAGATATGGTTTTGCACTAGGTATTCCTCTCTTTTTTGTTCTTGGCCAACCAATTGAAAATTAGTTTTTATTTTCTGGTTGGTTTGCTAGATGTTTATGACTATAATAAAAGTCTTAAATTTTGTCTCATATCTTAAAACACAATCTGAATTAGCAATGGATATTGTGCTATACATAGGGGCTGTGATATAAATATAGTTTCTAACTTCAAAAACATATAGCCTAGAAGGGAATACAGACACATATGCAGCAATTATGGCAACTGCATTTGTTTACTAAGTGAAATAGTACTGAGATGGATAAAGTGCTAGCAAGCCTTGAACAGGCAAATCAGCTTCAAAAACAGATGCGCAGTTCTTTAAAAATCTTTTTAACATTTTTCCAGCTGCATGTAGAATATAACTTAGCATAAAAACGGTATGGGTTTTATTTTAAGTAATTTAGCATTTTGACATCCTCATAATGAAATTAAATCCAGAAGAAGGTTTCTCTCCATGATCTCTTGAAATGGTCCTTGATCATCCACAATATTTCCCATCATCACAAAGGTGGTACCAAGGGCAGGGAACTCCAACATTATTAAAGTTTCATAAAGCAAAGTGAATTTTAAGAATATAATGTCCCCAAACTGATAAAGGTCTTGACAGATAATTTCAAGGGAAGCATAAATTATTTTCTGTTTGTCAGAGGGCAAAAATATTTAGGTTGAGTTAATGAATGGTAGAGTTTTTGAGTGGAGAGCGTCCTTAAAATATTATGTAGATCTGTACTGTCAACAGATGCTAGCCATGTGGCATTATTTATATTTAAACAAATTTAAAAATAAGATTAAAAATTCAGTTCCTCATTTGCATTTGCCATGTTTCAAAGATGTTTATTAGCTCCATGTAGCTGTTGAATACTGCTTTACATAGTACAGATATAGAATATTTTCATTATCAACAAAAATTTTATTGAGCAATACTAAAATTATACCCAGATATGCACAGAGAAGGCAACCAAGTCTCAAGGAAATAATATAACTTCCCCAAGATCACACAGCTGTGTTTTTAAAGAAAAACAAAATGACACAAAGGAAATAGTAACAGAGGTATTAAAGAAACCTAGTAAGTTTCTGGAGCAGTCAAAGTAGGGTTTAAAAGTGCATACTTAGCTGTTAGCAGGGTTGAAGCTCTTGATGGTTGGTAAGATCTACCTGCCTGAATTTGGACATTAGCATTTTATGCGATGAATTAAAAGCAAAAAATAATTTCAACGAATGGCTGCCAGCTCCGTATTTTTAGCCACTGCCGTGCTTCCAGGTTATGTTTATCACTTTCATATACAGGGCACCACTGTGAGATGTGATGGTTTATTTGACCCCAGAGATATCAAGAAATCTTGTGGGGGTTATGGCTATATTTGAAAAGGTTGATTTTTAAATGCATCATGCAGACTGGCCCTGTTTTAAAAGGGATTCCTGCCATCAAATAATCAAAATGTAAACTGTCTTCTCACCTTGCAAAAGTCAAAGATAGCCCCTGCATCTTTATTATTTCATTGAAATCCAAATATTATTTTTCCATTCTCCAACTTGTTTTCCTCACAGTGTGATCAACTATTGCCAAGGAAGGAAAGGTTAGATTTATCAAAGATTGCTAAAGGCCCCCTATGTAACTGAATCCTCAGGAGAAGCAATCGTCATATATTCATTTTCTATTGTTTCAGTATCTTCGTAAAGAGTCATTTCAATATGTTTGGTTCTGTAGCAGAGGCTCTGTGAAGTGCTTATCTTCCTCAGAGGTCCAGAAAGCCTGCCAGTCTGTGGGTAAAGATGGGTAAGGAGAGAGAGGGAAGGGGGCTAGAGAGAGGCTCAGTGCTGAGATAAGGACAGTGTTCTAAAGCCTCCTGGGGGTGAGACTGGGGTGCACACACACCCACGACTAATCTAGACAGAAACTGAATAATCAAGGGGACGACCAGTGTGAAGTCATGTGGTCACCTCTCCCTCTAGAAATAAGCATTGCCCTCAGTAAGTCTCCCCCCGCCCCAGAAGAGCATTAGGAAGGTCTGGAGAGGGGGATTATTGGCAGAAATGGGAAAAGCAGGTTGAAGGGATGAGCCTGGAGCAGAGAGCCCAAGAAACCCAAGCCAGTAGATGGAAGGCAGACTTTTCCTGGAAGTCTCCAAGCCCAAGTCAAGTTCTGGGACCACCAAGTACAAGTCAAAGAGTGCTCATTTAACCCCTTTGGGCCCCCACGGCAGTGGAGGAAGACTGGACAGAGAGGGAGAAGGGGCCATTGAAAGTACAGTATTTACTATGGGATTTAACTCCTCAAAGGCCTCCCAGTAGCTTCAGATCTGCTCAAGAATCCTTCATGTCCTGCTGGTTTGCAGTGAGTGGCTCACAGCTTCAAGGCCTCCTCTGCCAGATGGAGAACTATTTCAAACATCCTGCCTCTATTTTGTACTCTAGCGATGCAGACAGGAAACCTGACCCCATTTTCAGGTTCTAAAGAGAAATTCTAAGTACCTGAAAGACTGAGGAACATGGTGGCTTTTATTTAAGATATGGAGATAGAGAGCACGTACCTGGACTTGGGCCTGCAGCAGCACCAAATTGCACCAAGAGTTCCCTTTATTTTCTCTCGCATCTCTGTTTCTCCTTTTCTCTCTGCTGGATTAGCCACGGGGACTCCAAGTTCTTTCTTGTGTGGTCCTGGTACCAAGATTCTCCTGGGAATTATAAAGCTATTCAACTTCTACATCGAGCACTTCTTATTTTTTCCCCAGCAACATAAGTCATCCTTAAGAGGGGTCAGGGTGCTAGCTCTTAAATATATTTTAGTCATCCCTTTGTACATTAAATTCTCTTTCTTGGAGACTGCTCCTGACATGGTGTTCACCGTGCTCTCAGCTGGCCTCCTGAAGTTCTGCCCTGCCTTCCCCAACAGGTACAGTTCAGGAGCTGCCTACCTCAGGGTGATAGGTTATCTTCTAGTTGCTTTATTCCTTTCCCTTTTACATTTAGAGAGTATAATTGGAATACATAAACTTCTCTGTGACCACAGCTTTATTTGCAACCCACAGGTTTTGTTATGGCATATTTTCATTATCATTGAATTAGTAAAATTCTAATTCCCATGGCAACTTTATCTTTGACCTACATAATAATCAGAAGTATGTCTTTAATATCCAACTGTTTGCTAAAATATTGGTTATATAGGTTTAAATTTCTTGCTTATTCGGAGTCTTGTTTTATAACCAGAGTATATTCAATTTTATAAATGTGCCATGTGCACCTAAAAATTTCTGCATAATATATATATTCCATCATTGTTGGTGCAGTGTTTTATGTAAATTTAGGCCAAAGTTTTTAATGATGGTATTCAGATCTTCTAGATGGTATTCAGATCTTCTATAATCTGCTGATTTGTTGTTGTGGTTCTATGTTACTGATCTAGGTAATTTAGATTTTTCTATTTCTACTTAGATTTTTGGAATTTCCCTTCATATATTGCATTGAAGTTTAGATTTATAATATATTCCTTGTAAAGTAACAGTGGGTTTTATTATCCTGCCTTATCGCCAGTGATACTTTTTGCTTTCAAATCTATGTTAACATTAAAAAATCTTCTTCAATTTTACTTACTGTTGTTATGACATAACCTTTGAATCCTTTCATTTTCAATCTGACTCTTGTCTCTTGTAGGTGGCATAGAATTAGGTTTTTTGTTTGTTTCAATAATCCTTGTCCTTTTATTTGAGTATTTACAGTTAATGTATTTTCTTATAGACCATTTACTCCTTGTTTACTCTTTGTCCCACCTTGTTATGTTCCTTTTGCTCTTCTTTCTTCCTTTGAGATTTTTTCAAATTCCATTTTCCCTTGTATTAGCTTGTTACTTTTACACAAGTAGCAGTTGCACATGTACCATGACTTATTAGCTCTTTTACTGCTTCTCAAGCAATGCTGAGATATTAAATTTCTTTTGCTACTTTTTCTTCTTCCTTTTGTTTTAATGCATTCTAATTTTTGATATATTTTATTATTACTCTTTTGTGCTGTTAGATTGTATTTAGGTTTATCCACTTATTTCCGTGATAACTCGGGGTCATCAGTTCAATCAACATTTGCATGAAAGATCAGAGTGATGTGAGGTGAGGACTCCACCAACCCTAAAAGGTCTCTCCCCTAGAATCTCCAGAAAGGAACACAGCCCCGCTAGTACCTTGGATTTAGCCCAGGAAAAGTCCAAGCTACAGAAAGGTAAGAAAGTTTATGTTCTTTTAATCCACTAAATATGTGGTAATTTGTTACAGCAGCCCTAGAAAACTAGAACAGTGAGATTAAACCAGATTTTTGCTTTATGCTTTTATTTCTTTGCTTCTTTTTCTCTGTATTCAGTGAGGGGGTGTTTATGGGGAAAAAAATCAACTCAGTTATAGAGTAGTAGTAAGAAATGTGTTAAAAAGTAATCATTCTTTTCAAAAATCTTCATGTTAATTCATAGATTTTACACTGCAGTCAAACAGAAACATATATATATATACATAAATATATGTATGTATATTTGAAATGTCAGAATAACCCAGAACAGTACACAGTAGGCAAACTACATTATTCTTTATTGTTAAAATATTGGTTTCCTACTTAATAACATATTTAAGGTTCTTACTTAATCCCTCAAATAATTTTAAGTGAGTGTATTTATTTGTTCTGATGGTTTTATAAATATGATAATTTAAACCAATACATTTCTTCTTTTTGCATTAAAATGTCATTTATTTGTTAAATTTGTCTAACACGCTGGTAAAAGTAAGAAATCATTTTGTGTAGCATGCTGGTAAAAGTAAGAAAAGCTCAGTTTGAAAGAATTATGTTATTTCACGTTAATGTTTTTAAGAAGCTAAGCCTTGCAACTATACTACTTGTGGCAGATTGATCTTTCTTTAAAGAGCATAATTAGATATTATAAGCACTCCTTTTTTGTTTTTCCTTTTTTTAAACATTTTTATTGGAGTATAATTGCTTTACAATGGTGTGTTAGTTTCTGCTTTATAACAAAGTGAATCAGTTATACATATACATATATCCCCATATCTCTTCTCTCTTCTGTCTCCCTCCCTCCCACCCTCCCTCTCCCACCCTTCTAGCTGGTCACAAAGCACGGAGCTGATCTTCCTGTGCTATGTGACTGCTTCCCACTAGCTATCTGTTTTACATTTGGTAGTGTATATGTCCATATATACGCTACCACTCTCTCACTTTGTCCCAGCTTACCCTTCCCCCTCCCCGTGTCCTCAAGTCCATTCTCTAGTAGGTCTGCGTCTTTATTCCCGTCTTGCCCCTAGGTTCTTCATGACGTTTTATATATATGTGTTACCATACGGTATTTGTTTTTCTCTTTCTGACTTACTTCAGTCTATATGACAGACTCTAGGTCCATCCACCTCACTACAAATAACTCAATTTCATTTCTTTTTATGGCTAATAGTCCATTGTATATATGTGCCACATCTTCTTTATCCATTCATCTGTTGATGGACACTTAGGTTGCTTCCATGTCCTGGCTATTGTAAATAGAGCTGCGATGAACATTGTGGTACATGACTCTTTTTGAATTATGGTTTTCTCAGGGTATAGGCGCAGTAGTGGGATTGCTGGGTCGTATGGTAGTTCTATTTGTAGTTTTCTTTTTGTTTGTTTTTTGTTTTTTTGCGGTACGCCGGCCTCTCACTGTTGTGGCCTCTCCTGTTGCAGAGCACAGGCTCTGGATGCGCAGGCTCAGTGGCCGTGGCTCATGGGCCTAGCCGCTCCACGGCATGTGGGATATTCCCAGACCGGGGCACGAACCCGTGTCCCCGGCATCGGCAGGCGGACTCTCAACCACTATGCAACAAGGGAAACCCTATTTGTAGTTTTTTAAGGAACTTCCATACTGTTCTCCATAGTGGCTGTATCAATTTACATTCCCACCTACAGTGTATGAGGGTTCCCTTTTCTCCACACCCTCTCCAGCATTTATTGTTTGTAGATTTTTTGATGTTGGCCATTCTGACCAGTGTGAGATGATATTGCATTGTAGTTTTGACTTGCATTTCTCTAATGATTAATGATGTTGAGAATTCTTGCATGTGTTTGTTGGCAATCTGTATATCTTCTTTGGAGAAATGTCTATTTAGGTCTTCTGCCCATTTTTGGATTGGGTTGTTTGTTTTCTTGGTATTGAGCTGCATGGGCTGCTTGTAAATTTTGGAGATTAATCCTTTGTCAGTTCCTTCATCTGCAAATATTTTCTCCCATTCTGAGGGTTGTCTTTTGGTCTTGTTTATCGTTTCCTTTGCTGTGCAAAAGCTTTTAAGTTTCATTAGATCTCATTTGTTTATTTTTGTTTTTATTTCCATTTCTCTAGGAGGTGGATCAAAAAGGATCTTGCTGTGATTTATGTCATAGAATGTTCTGCCTATGTTTTCCTCTAAGAGTTTGATAGTGTCTGGCCTTACATTTATGTCTTTAATCCATTTTGAGTTTATTTTTGTGTATGGTGTTAGAGAGTGTTTTGATTTCATTCTTTTACATGTAACTGTCCAGTTTTCCCAGCACCACTTATTGAAGAGGCTGTCTTTTCTCCATTGTATATTCTTGCCTCCTTTATCAAAGATAAGGTGAGCATATGTGCGTGGGTTTATCTCTGGGCTTTCTGTCCTGTTCCATTGATCTATATATTTTTTTGCAAGCACTCCTTTTAAGAAAAGAAGGATAAGTTAGCTTATG